>NC_086002.1:27312814-27612814 GCF_030014385.1 Trichomycterus rosablanca
TCATTTCCTCCCTCAGACACGCAAGTCTCAGCTCGCATCTCAGCATGTCTGCGAGATATCTCACAATGGATGTCAGCTCATCATCTGAAACTTAATCCCAGTAAGACAGAGATGTTGCTCATTCCTGGAGATCAGTCTCCAACCCAGGACCTAGTCATTTCTCTGGATGACTCCCAGATCAGACCATCTGATAAGGCAAGAAGTCTTGGTGTTGTCCTTGATAACCAGCTGACATTCTCTCCTCATATAGCCAACATGACAAGATCATGCCGGTTCCTCTTGTACAACATCAGGAAGATTCGTCCATTTCTCTCCAGGGAAGCTACCCAGATTCTGGTGCAATCACTTGTAATCTCACGGTTGGACTACTGCAACTCCCTTCTGGCTGGAGCTCCCATGTCCACGATTAAACCCTTACAGCTCATTCAAAATGCAGCTGCCCGTCTGGTTTTTAACCAACCTAAACACTGCCACATCCCCCCACTGCTACGTTCTCTTCACTGGCTTCCTGTAGCTGCACGCATTCAGTTTAAAACACTGACGCTCGCCTACAAAGCCAAAAATGGACCAGCCCCAAGCTACCTTCGTGGCCTTATCAAACCCCGCTCTGTACCACGCAACCTCCGAGCCTCTAGTCTAGCTCGACTTGAGCCTCCATCCAGGACTAAAGGAAGACAAGCATCAAGGCTGTTCTCTGTTCTAGCGCCCAAATGGTGGAACGAACTTCCTCTGTCTGTCCGAACATCTGAGTCTCTTGCTGTCTTTAAAAAACGATTAAAAACCCATCTTTTTACTAAACACTTAGGCTGACTTGTACTTATTTACTAACATTTTGTTCCATTCTTTTCCATTTAAAAAAAAAAAAAAAAAAAAAAAAAAAAAAAAAAAAAAAAGCAGCACTTTGGTTCTAACAGGTTTTAGCAGATTTGTGTTCTTTGACTGTTGTTTACCTAAACTTGAGAAATGAAATGTTCACTATAGAAGCACTTCTGTAAGTCGCTCTGGATAAGAGCGTCTGCTAAATGCTAAAAATGTAAATGTAAATAATATAATGTAATTGTTGCTTAAGAGAAGCTTTTCTGTATCATACATTACACGGGCGGGAAAACGGAGGAGAGGGGGGGGGGCAGTATGTGTTTCCCTTGGGACATGACGGCGCGTTTATGATTGGCTCAGCTGTACCTTCGCTCTTAGCCAATAGGAGAGAGGCCAGTTTGCCTATATTATACCGTTTCGAGCTCTCTCTGAGTTTATTCCAGTTTTGTTCGACGAACACACCTTATCATCAAAATGAGTGGCCGAGGGAAGACCGGTGGTAAGGCTAGGGCTAAGGCCAAGACTCGCTCATCCCGTGCCGGCCTTCAGTTCCCCGTGGGCCGTGTTCACAGACACCTACGTAAGGGTAATTACGCCCACCGTGTGGGAGCTGGAGCTCCTGTCTACTTGGCTGCCGTGCTGGAGTATCTGACCGCCGAGATCCTCGAGTTGGCTGGTAACGCCGCCAGAGATAACAAGAAGTCTCGTATCATCCCTCGTCATCTGCAGTTGGCCGTGCGTAACGACGAGGAGTTGAACAGACTGCTTGGAGGTGTAACCATCGCTCAGGGCGGTGTGCTGCCTAACATCCAGGCTGTTCTGTTGCCCAAGAAGACCGAGAAAGCAGCCAAGGCCAAGTAAAGTCGCTCTCGTGTTCTAACTAAAAGGCTCTTTTAAGAGCCACCCATTTCCACAGATAAAGTGCTATTTCCCCAAATAGTGTGTAAACAAATTAAATGCAATATCGTTTCATAGAATCACACGGCATAAAACACATGATCTATGACATGGTAAAATTACCAAATCAAGATGTGATTTATTTTTTCCCCATTTATTTTTACATATGTCCCTATGTATGTAAACATAAGAGAAGTTACAGCTCTCTTGCAGTAGCAAAACCAACAATATAGACGATTAAAAGTGGTGCAACAAACGCGTTTGTGTAATACGCATGGAACAATAATAATGCTAATAATAACAATAATAATAAGCAATTACTAAAATTCGAAATGATAAACGACTACAAGGAGTTAGATTAGGTGACAACCAATTTATAATTTCTGCATATGCTGATGATATTACTGTGTTCATTAAAACAAGAAAAGATTTAGACATTATTTATGAACATTTCTCCTTATATGAGAAAGTGTCAGGAGCCACCCTGAATGTTTTAAAATCAGAATGTGTGTGGATTGGAGACATTAATAAAAAATTTCCAATTGATGTATCTGAGACTCAACATCTTAAAGTCCTAGGTATATATTTTGATAACAATGGCTGTGTAGATTATAACTGGAAAGAAAAAGAACAAATTATTAAAGAAGAATTTAGTAAATGGAAAAATTGTAATTTAAGTTATAAAACAAGAATAAATATGGTTAAGACCTTTATCTTATCAAAAATAATATTTTTATCCTGTATGTTCCCTCCCACAGATAAATGGCTTAAAAATATGAATAAATTATGTTGTAATTTTATTTGGAATTCAACACGTGAAGTAACTAAGCGTGAACTTTTATATAAACAGAAAAAAATGGGTGGTCTAGGAGCAATTGATCTTTCCATTAAAACAAAAATTTTTGTATGTAAAATTATTGCAAATGGCATTAACAGACAAGCTGATTGGATTGGAAACATCACAAATTGGAAACAGAAAAAAGGCCGCTCTAGAGCTTTAGTTCCTTATTATAAATTAATTTATGGTGATTTTATAAATAAATTTAATGTTTTGAATATAGATTGGATTAAGGATTCTAATAAAAAGATTTACAAGCTAATAGTAGATTTGAAATATTGTAATTTAGTGGATTTTAGAGGCCTTAGAGAGGAAGAAAAGAAAGAATGTGTAAATAATATCTTATGTAAAAAAATATCTGAGAAGTTAAGGGATATTACATGGTTGGTAGCAGTGAGGAGACTTCCAGTGAGATCTGTAGTGAAGTGGAGTTGTTTTGTGAAGACAAACATGTGCCCTATGCCAAAATGCCAGACAGAGGAAACTTTAGAACATTTTATTCTAGAGTGTTATCGTTCCCAAGAAGTATGGAGCAAAATGGAAAATTTAGGTGTTGAGATTAAAATTCATATGAAGTCCGTTTGTTTCGGTATTTTTGATGAAATCATGCCTAAAGATAAACATAACTTCCTGTGGTTAGTACTGTGTATTGTGAAGTCTAAATTATGGAAAACAAGATGCAGAATGACTATTGACCAACAGTTTGTTTCAGCAGAGAATGTTTATAAAAATATAAGAACTGAACTGAAAAGAATAAGAACAATGAATGTTTTATTTAAGGACTCTGAATTGTGGAAGATTTTAAAATTGTAAATGATTGTCTTGATAATGTAATGTAATTTCCATGTACTCTGATGAAGTTTAAATAAAATATTAAATAAAAAAAAGTAAAATTACCAAATCAATATGTGATTTATTTTTTCCCCATTTATTTTTACATATGTCCCTATGTATGTAAACATAAGAGAAGTTACAGCTCTCTTGCAGTAGCAAAACCAACAATATAGACGATTAAAAGTGGTGCAACAAACGCGTTTGTGTAATACGCATGGAACAATAATAATGCTAATAATAACAATAATAATAAGCAAAATGAACGAAATAATCAATAATATATTTTTAAAAAGGTATATACTTTAAATGCGATTGTAGGCTGTGTTTTAAAAGCACAAAGAAACAATGGAAAGTATTATAAATCCCGCCAACAGCATAGAGAAAATACTGTGTTTTCTGAAACGAGGCAGCGGCAGAACGCCGACCAGTCAGCGACATTTGACGTTAGAACGTTCGTCCAATGAGAAAAGTGCGTCATCAAGACGCCCAATGAGCGCGGAGCGGCTCTGGTACTTAAATAGAGCGTGTTGGGCGGGTTAACATATTCTGTCCTACAGTTCGTGAAGTACGGAGTTCCAGACGCGATGGCAAGAACCAAGCAGACCGCTCGTAAATCCACCGGTGGTAAAGCGCCGAGGAAGCAGCTCGCCACTAAGGCTGCCCGCAAGAGCGCTCCGGCTACTGGCGGTGTGAAGAAACCTCACCGTTACAGGCCAGGTACCGTGGCTCTGCGTGAAATCCGCCTTATCAGAAGTCCACTGAGCTGCTCATCCGCAAGCTGCCCTTCCAGCGCCTGGTTAGAGAGATCGCTCAGGACTTTAACACCGATCTGCGCTTCCAGAGTTCTGCCGTCATGGCTCTGCAGGAGGCCAGTGAGGCTTACCTGGTCGGTCTGTTCGAGGACACCAACCTGTGCGCCATCCATGCCAAGAGGGTGACCATCATGCCTAAGGACATCCAGCTGGCCCGCCGTATTCGCGGAGAGCGTGCTTAAACGAACCCACTCCATCCAGTTATCCTCAAAGGCTCTTTTAAGAGCCACTTACATGCTTCCACTGAAATGGGCATTTTTCATAACTTTTTTATGTATTTATTATTCCATTGTGTGCATGTTCCGAGTTATAATTTAGTTATATTTATCAGTTATACATATTAGGAAAACCTGGTTAATGTGTTTGTGTGTGTGTAGAGATGTACTTTACATGTTCTTACAACAATTATAAGCAAGGTTACATAAGTACAGCTGATTAAAGATTGGCAGATGGTGTCTTATAACACATGATTAATAATGTTTATAGTGGTGTATGTTTATGGGGTTCTATAAAGCATTGAGTTAGTAAGAGTAATATAGTCGTTATGAGTAGTAGAGTAACAGAACAAAAACATGACAGTAAAGAAGAGGGAGCTGTAAATTGCAGCGGTGGTAAAAATATCAGGCTACTAATGCAAAAAAAAGAAGATTAATAATCAATAATTATTATTCAGAATAATATAACAATAATAAAATACTATTCTAGGTACTCAACACAGGGTAATTAGAGAAATTTTAGAACAGACATACTGTAAAATATTAAGTGTAAATAATCATAATTACTCATAATAATGATTTTTATTTCTATTATAGTTGTTGTAATAATAGTATTATTGGTGATGGTAGTAGTAGTAACTGTAATTATAATGTTATGGAGAACCAATAGACGGTTAGTGGAGCGTTTCTTCCATCTCGTGACCAAAATGTGAAAACACGAACTAAATCTGTGTGTTTATGTGTGTATGTGTGTTTTCTTTTATGTATGTGTATTTTAATGTATTTTTATGTAATATAAAAAATTGTTAGGAGGATTTAGTGGCGTTGGTGTTGCACGGTGTACACAGTCTGTATTTTACACAGAGATGGTATTAACTGATTGGAGTGTAATCTACAGTATGGCTGTACATTGGTAGAATGTAAACACGCTGGATGAAGGCATAAGGAATGAGCAGAATATTGAATGTTAACCATAAGACTGGTTATTGTAATAATGGTAATAAAAGAACCGTATTCACAATGATGCCTTTTTTAATTTGGTAATTCATGTGTTTGAGCCGCCACTGTGTGTGTGTTACTTTAACCTTTGCCCTCTGAGTCCCGCAGCACCGACTCCCATTTCTGACGGGTTTTTGTCTCCGTTTGCAGGTTCTCCGGCTGGCACTCACACTCAGGCTGGAACTCATTGTTCTCGCTACCTGATCTGAAGGCATGAGGACCCAGGTGTGGTTCGTCAGCTCCAGGTGCGCCTTGTGTTCCTAGGCAGCACAGGTGATATCTGTTGAGCTCAATTTAAGCCCAAACTACGATAACCCCAAGCTGTTTCTAACCCTAATTAGGATAACCCCAAGTTATTTCTATCCTAAACTATGATAACCCCAACATGTTTCTAACCCAAACTAATATAACCCCAATATGTTTCTAACCCTAATATAACCCCAACATGTTTCTAACCCAAACTAATATAACCCCAAAATGTTTCTAACCCAAACTAATATAACCCCAAAATATTTCTAAACCATACTAATATAACCCCATGTTTCTAACCGTAACTATGATAACCCTCACATGTATCTAACCCAAATTAGGTCATTTAATTTACTTTCATGAAAACAGGTGGGCATAAAAAGTGTAGGCTTTCACATTAACAATACACAAAATCTTATTTCTATAACTTTTGGAACTTAATTAATTCATTAAAGGACAGTTTTTCAGTCCTTTGAAGCAGTCAAGAGCAGCTTTGTGATTTCCAAAAAGTACATAAAGCGCTATAAAAAGACCTTGTTGCTTTTGTATTTGAGCTAGTAAAGCTTCACACCTGAATGTTGTACATTGTTCACGTTCATGTATTTCACTCTGTGTTTAGTACCGTAATGGGGATTTAAATTGTAAACTTTAAACGGCTTTACTTCTGACTTCAGTAAATAAATAGACGCCCATGTCTTGTTAAGAAATTGCAGTTTCTATCTATTGCACTCACAGTTCTGTTCGCGAACACATTACGGTGAAGATGGATTCACTCGCACACACCTAAATCATAAACTGAGAGTGAAATAAAAAAAAACAGAACACCAACCCCATAAAAAAAGAAAATAAATAAATTAATTAATTTGAGTTCACATATACGGACACATTTCTAAAACAACACATGGCTCCTACACTTACACAAGAGATCTCACTTATTAACATGCATTTTTTAAAACTCAGAACTCTCAGACACAGTCTCTCTCTCTCTCTCTCTCTCTCTCTCTCTCTCTCTCTCTCACACACACACACACACACACACACACACACACACACACACACACACACACACACACACACACACACACACACACACATCCGCAAAAGCTAGCAACAAACACTGGCATTGTCCATTTATATATTACACATTCCAACACAATTTTACCCTCATGTTCTATTGACCCTACACCTCCTCCTACACTGCTGCAGGTCTTTTAGATCTTTGTTTTTATCATAACGTGTCTCTAATGCTACTTTCACAAGCACTGAAAGGTTTCTAAAGCTATTTGTTTGTTTCAAATTCAATATTCACTACAACTGTACTGATTTGAACTAAAATTAATTTTTGATCATACACTGCTGTATTCTCCCACTCTGTCTTTCCATATTCCTAATATGTTTTTTTTTGGCTACACTGTCATGTCTCTAATGGCTGTTTGTCCCACCTAATTGTACAATTTTTAAAAAATGCGACAAACATGGCGATTATAGTAAATTGTAATAGGGTTTAGGATTGTTTCTTTGTTCTGGCACAACATGTTTAGAAAAAAATTCTTAACATTAAACATTAGTTACAGAAAAATATTTCATGTGGAATACATCACATCGATTGTGGACTGATTTACTGTGGGGTAAAAACAGTGGAGGTACTAAGTCATGCGCTTTACATGAGATCTACTCCGAGCAGCCTCGGTCACAGTGGGCGGTCACTGCTTAACTCCGCCTCATTGTCTTCAACTAGGTCCGGTAGAGGGAAATAACAGGCTCGCTGTGAACGCTCGTCCTGCATTCACTCGCTTCATCTCGACGAGAGCAGTAACGATGTCCGGAAGAGGAAAAGGCGGCAAAGGTCTTGGAAAAGGAGGCGCTAAGCGTCACCGCAAAGTTCTCCGTGATAACATCCAGGGTATTACTAAACCCGCCATCCGCCGTTTGGCTCGCCGTGGCGGTGTGAAGCGTATTTCCGGCTTGATCTACGAGGAGACCCGCGGTGTGCTCAAGGTTTTCCTTGAGAACGTCATCCGTGATGCCGTCACCTACACCGAGCACGCCAAGAGAAAGACCGTCACCGCAATGGACGTGGTGTACGCTCTGAAACGCCAGGGACGCACCCTGTACGGATTCGGGGGTTAAACGTTCAGACCTCCACGCTAACACAACGGCTCTTTTAAGAGCCACCCATATTTTCTACAAAAGAGAAATTCCTTCTTGTTTATTATTATTATTATTAGTGTTTAGTAGTAGTACGTTCACTGATGCGTTTGTAGATTTGCAAATCACTCGTTTAGCCCCCAGTATCATTATAAATAAAAATAACACATTCACTGATGCATTTTTTATCAGTTCACTTATGTAGCCCTAAAAGTGTTGAATTATCATTAGTAGTTTTAGTATTACGTTTACTATCAGATCTCTCGTTTAGCTTCTTTTATATTCGGTTTTTAAACATATATCGACCTCAGATTAAGCGGGAACAGACATCAAAGAACAGATTCTAGTGAATGGGGAAGAAGGGGGCGTGGAACGGTATGTCTCCTGTCCAATAGAAACCCAGGACCTTGGACCAATCAGAGTTACGTGTTTCATCTTGTCTTACTCAGCATGCAGGGTTAATAAAGCGGGCGTGTAGAGCGTCTACAGTCACTTGCAGTTTGTTCTAGAGGAAACAGCAGCATCATGCCTGAACCAGCGAAGGCCGCACCCAAGAAGGGCTCCAAGAAAACCGTCACCAAGACCGCCGGCAAAGGAGGCAAGAAGCGCAGAAAGGCCAGGAAGGAGAGCTACGCTATCTACGTGTACAAGGTCCTGAAACAGGTCCTTGTACAAAAATGAGATAAAAATGTTTATTAAAATTATCATAAGAACAAAACACTGATTGGTGTGATCGCTTCACGCTTCCTTTATTTTGACAATGTTACGTTTTTATTCACACAAACCAAAAGGAACCACAGATTGTTCATAATGTAGTGGAGAAAAAAGTAAAACATTTCACTACCAAATGTGGTGGAGTTAAAGTAAAAACCAGGGTTATTATCGTTAACGAAAACGAACGAAATAACGAAAACTGAAATTGAAAAAACATTTTCGTTAACTGAAATAAATAAAAACGGTAATTAAAAGAAAAAACGATAACTAACTGAAACTGTATTTTGCGTTTCCAAAGCTAACTAAAACGTACTAAAGTTATAGATAGAATAGCCTTCGTTTTCGTGTTTGTCTATGAGCATTGTGAACTGATATGAAATCGATTATTTCCACTCGAGCAGTTACGTTAGTTACCGGCACCTCATGCGGTCTTTCCCAATCCGCTCCCTCCTCACTAACACTCCACTACAGAGGGACACTCCACGTGAACGCGCAAACGGAGGCGGAGTGGAGAGTGGGAGTGAGTAGGGAGCGGATTGAGATTGGTCCCTGATGGCACTGTTTCTGTTTCTGCTCACCACGCTATCCTGCAAAACACCAGCAAAAGTAAAGTTGATGTTTTTCTCAGATTGAGCTCCCTAATGTGTGTCTCATGAATTAGTTTATATTATTATTAGGGCTGTCGTAATCGCGATTAACGCATTACATTTTTTTATCGCAATTTTAAAAAAAATCTCAAGATGAAACCTTTGAATCAAACTATTAAATTATTGTAATTAATGTAAATGTGTGTATCTGTGGTTAATATTGCATTTCTTAAAAGTGCATGAAGCAGAACGCTGATTAAGAACATTATAATGGCCAGTGATAGCTCAGTGGTTAAGTTACTGGACTAGTAAACAGAAGGTTGATGGTTCAAGCCCCTCCACCACCACCAAGTTGCCACTGTTGGGTCCCTGAGCAAGACCCTTAACCCTCAATTGCTTATTGTGTTCAGCTCATCGTGTAAGTTGCAAAAATGCTGTAAATGTAAATATAAGCACAGGTGGACATGGTCAATTCTGAGACCTTCCCTACACACTTGCTCCCTGTGCCCAATAGCACACTTAATATTCTTAAAAGACCAGACAATATATTTGTAATTCACATTACATGACCAGTGAGACGTTAGAAAACAACAGTCCTTTTCTTAGAATAGCCCTTTTTTTAAGAAAAAATAGTTATTGTGTAAATTACAGGTGCAGGAAAAACTACGGCAGATACAAAAGGTGCACCGGGGCCCATGGCAGGGGGTCCTCCACAACATGAACTCAACCACTCACCTCACTGCCCCCCCCACATTGGCTGCACATATTACAATATTTTCGTTAAGTAAAATTAAAAGAACTGAAACTGTGCAGTAAAAATACCAAAGGCAGGAATTTGAACTTGAGGTGTAACTTCTGAGTGACTTTTAATTCATTCTGATCAGCTATCAGCATCTGCAATTTGTTAAGGGGGCCCAACATTATTAATCGCGTGACAGCCCTAATTATTATGTTCATGTGTGTCCTTTTCAGCAGCAGTATTGCATACATTTTGCATCTAAGGCTGCTATCTTGTGGACTGTTACAGTTTTTGTGGACAGTTGACTGTTCAACAGTAATTGAATAAATTTTTTAAATGGTATCTTTTGTTGAGTTTTTATTACACAATACTTACTCTGACCTTTTTGAATCCTGCACCTGAAAAATAACCCAAAGTATGAAAAAACTAAAACTAATACTAAAACTAATAAAAACTAAACTAAAACTAAGCATTAAACAAATAATAAAAACTAATAAAAACTAGCAAACGCACTCTAAAAACGAATTAAAACTAACTGAATTAGAGAAAAAAAAGTCAAAACGAAATAAAACTAAACTATAATGAAAAATCCAAAACTATTATAACCTTGGTAAAAACTCACCCAACTAGTTACATTTACTTAGTTAGTGTCCACCACTGCTAATGTATGTCTTAATGCAGGAGCAATATATTAATTATTTTAGTAATTAAGGGTACAAGTGTCATCAGTTATTCATGAGATTCATACAGATCATCAGGATGACCATCACAAATATTACCTCATGTCATGTTTGTGGTGCTTTAACTGAAAAGTGGTGCTTAAATATTTCTTATTTAATTTTATGTTCTGTAAATATAATATAAATTAATATAAATTAAAAAAATAAAAAGTAATAAAATAAAAGACATGTATATATGGAACACTTTCTCTTTGTGGGTTAATTCCGACTGTTCCTCTGTTCGGGTGTATCAGTCCGTGTCTCTCAGACTGTTGCAGGCAGCTACATACTGAGCTGCTACAGTGCTTCTCTCCTTCTCCTCTCCTAACATGATGCTCAGTTTCTGACTGCTGTTATTTATGTAGTATGTAGATTCAGATTCAAGTAGCTCTGTAGGCATGACAGTAGAAAACAATATTGCCAAAGCAGTACAAACTATAAACAGTAAAACTGAACAGAGAACAAAAATATTAGACAATAAAAAAAGAATTTGTCTAATTTACATAAAGATATACAGAGGATATAAAATTTTTCTTAATAAACATATATAGATGTGTGTGTGTGTGTGTGTGTGTGTGTGTGTGTGTGTCTCAGGTACTGTGCGGCGAGCATTTTCTGTAATTTTTCTAATTCTGTAAGTGTTTGGTGATTTGGGATTTGTTGTTTAAATCTGTCTGTGACATTTTCTTGTGTTGGTTTGAATTTTTGGCAGTGAAGAAGGAAGTGCATCTCTGTCTCCACTGTAAGATGTGGCTCCAGTTTGTACTTACTTTTTATTTCACAATAGTATTCTAGTCTACTGTGAGATTGGATTTGGTTCTCCCAGTGTTCTAGATACCTGTTCTTACTGTTAGCTATGAGCTGTTGGACAGTGCTGTAATCTATGCTGAGGCCATTTTGAGGGTCAATGAGTCTCAGGACCAGCTGGCTGAGGGCATTTATTTCAGGGGTCAGTTCTTGGCTCTGTAGTGCTTTAAATTGTAGTGACTCTTTGGGACTTGACTTTAGGTGTATCAAGACATGTTGAGATTTTTTTTTGTATGTTTATATTCGGCCTATTTCTGCCCTGCAGGTGAGGAGGTTCACTCCTGTACAGTGCAATGGGCTGTATCACACTAACAAATAATTTACTCCATTGAGGTGGGAATGTCAATGTTGTAAAATACCATACCGATTGCATACATGGCTCTGCCACCTTTTTCCTTTAGTGCATTCACTGCCATGCTGAAACTCCCTGATGCAGTAATGAGTACCGCTGTGGCCTAGTGGTTAGGGTACTGGACTAGTAATCAGAACTGCCAGGTTGCTGCTGTTGGGTCCTTGAGCAAGGTCCTTAACCCTCAACTGCTCAGATTGTACACTGTAACTGTACTGTATGTTGCTTTGGATAAAGGCGTCTGCTAAATGCTGAAAATGTAAATGTAATGATGAGACCAAGGTAAGTGTACTGCATTGTGTGCTCCAGGGCAGTGCTGACCACGGTAAACTGGTGCCATGTGTTCCTGACATCTAGGTTTGTTTTTGGAAGACAATCATTTTTGTTTTCTTTAGATTTACTGCTAGGGCCCGTACTGCTCCAACAGGTCTAGGTGCAGCTGCATAGAGTAGAAATTTTACTTCCCCGTCCTGCAGAGTGAGTCCGGGGGCTGCACACTAATGCATTTATGTAGATATTAAACAGTGTTGGACTCAGACTGCAGTCCTGCAATTCTGTGTTGTGTATTGTGTATGTTTGTCACCAGTTTGTTTCTTAGTAGTATCTGTTTATCTGTTTGAGTAGTATATATAATTATATATATATATACACACACACACTCACAAAGATACATAAAAAGTACATGCATAAAAGAAAACACTTACACACATATACATTTTGTTAGTGTGTTGTCACATTTTGGCCACTAGATGGAAGAAACGCTCCACTAATTGTCTATTGGTTCTCCATAACATTATAATTACAGTTACTACTACTACTACCATCACCAATAATACTATTATTACGACAACAACTGTAATAGCAAAAACAAATTGATTATTATGAGTAATTATGATTATTTACAGTTAATATTTTACAGTATGTCTGTTCTAAAATGCCTGTAATTACCCTGTGTTGAGTACCTAGAATAGTATTTTATTATTGTTATATTATTCTGAATAATAATTACTGATTAATAATCTCTCTTTTTTTTTTTTTTGCATTAGTAGCGTAATATTTTAACCACCGCTGCAATTTACAGCTCCCTCTTCTTTACTGTCACGTTTTTGTTCTGTTACTCTACTACTCATAACGACTATATTACTCTTATTAACTCAATGCTTTATAGAACCCCATACACATACACCACTATAAACATTATTAATCAATTATATGTTATCATATAATATGTTATAAGACGCCACATACCAATAGTTAATCTGCTGTATTTATGAAACCAGACGAAAACAAAGAAGCAGTTTTCAGAAATCTCTTTATCCTGTTTTCATTAATCGTGGGTTTGTGAGTTCGTGTGGATGAGAGTAAAACACAGAAGACTAAAGTGTAAAAAATCTCCGTGTTGTTGTTGACACGCCTAAATAACGGTGTTAATAAAATCAATCCTAAACATTTCTACATCAAATACGGATTAATAACATTTACATATTACAACTTTATATTCACAAACTCACCGTGATTATCTAGAAAACTTTATATTTCTCTCCACATAAACCGAAGAGCTCACTTTCACTTTAACTCAATGCAGCCTTCAACTGCTCCTCCAAATCTCTCACTTCCTGAGTTCAAAGTCGCGAGTGTAACCTGAATCTACAAAAGAGAGGATTTTAGTTTTTTAAACAGTTAGACATACAGGTGCTGGTCATAAAATTAGAATATCATGAAAAAGTTGATTTATTTCAGTAATTCCATTCAAAAAGTGAAACTTGTATATTATATTCATTCATTACACACAGACTGATATATTTCAAATGTTTATTTCTTTTAATGTTGATGATTATAACTGACAACTAATGAAAACCCCAAATTCAGTATCTCAGAAAATTAGAATATTGTGACAAGGTACAATATTGAAGACACCTGGTGCCACACTCTAATCAGCTAATTAACTCAAAACACCTGAAAAGGCCTTTAAATGGTCTCTCAGTCTAGTTCTGTAGGCTACACAATCACGGGGAAGACTGCTGACTTGACAGTTGTCCAAAATACGACCATTGACACCTTGCACAAGGAGGCAAGACACAAAAGGTCATTGCTAAAGAGGCTGGCTGTTCACAGAGCTCTGTGTCCAAGCACATTAATAGAGAGGCGAAGGGAAGGAAAAGATGTGGTAGAAAAAAGTGTACAAGCAATAGGGATAACCGCACCCTGGAGAGGATTGTGAAACAAAACCCATTCAAAAATGTGGGGGAGATTCACAAAGAGTGGACTGCAGCTGGAGTCAGTGCTTCAAGAACCACCACGCACAGACGTATGCAAGACATGGGTTTCAGCTGTCGCATTCCTTGTGTCAAGCCACTCTTGAACAAGACAGCGTCAGAAGCGTCTCGCCTGGGCTAAAGACAAAAAGGACTGCTGAGTGGTCCAAAGTTATGTTCTCTGATGAAAGTAAATTTTGCATTACCTTTGGAAATCAAGGTCTCAGAGTCTGGAGGAAGAGAGGCACAGAATTCACATTGCTTGAGGTCCAGTGTAAAGTTTCCACAGTTAGTGATGGTTTGGAGTGCCATGTCATCTGCTGGTGTTGGTCCACTGTGTTTTCTGAGGTCCAAGGTCAACGCAGTCGTCTACCAGGAAGTTTTAGAGCACTTAATGCTTCCTGCTGCTGACCAACTTTATGGAGATGCAGATTTCATTTTCCAACAGGACTTGGCACCTGCACACAGTGCCAAGGCTACCAGTACCTGGTTTAAGGACCATGGTATCCCTGTTCTTAATTGGCCAGCAAACTTGCCTGACCTTAACCCCATAGAAAATCTATGGGGTATTGTGAAGAGGAAGATGCGATACACCAGACCCAACAATTCAGAAGCGCTGAAGGCCACTATCAGAGCAACCTGGGCTCTCATAACACCTGAGCAGTGCCACAGACTGATGGACTCCATGCCACGCCGCATTGCTGCCATAATCCAGGCAAAAGGAGCCCCAACTAAGTATTGAGTGCTGTACATGCTCATACTTTTCATCTTCATACTTTTCAGTTGGCCAACATTTCGCAGTAAAAAATGAAGTGTGGGTAGCGTGAGCGAGCTTTTTTAAAGTGCAGATGGCGTGACCGCGGTGATTATACGCGGAGGTAAAATGTAGGATGGACGTCCAACGTTCACTTCCTCTGTCTCTGAGAGAATGTGAAGTTGGCGGGCGACTTCTTGAAGACTGTCTAACACAGTTGGGTCAATGTCCACATCCATATCAGCACTGAGCTGAACTAAACCATCAGTTACTCTTTCCAGGCCAAACAGAAAGTAGTCAATAAAATCTGATGTATGGAAATTAGGGCTGTCAAACGATTAAAATTTTTAATCGCGATTAATCTCAGAATTTCATATAGTTAATCGCGATTAATCGCATTAAAAAAAATCTGTGTAAATGTTATAGAAAACAAGGATTTTTAAGTGAAATGTTACAGTTAAAATGGTGAACACATTTTATGCTAAATGTACTGATGTTAAAAACTGCTGGGACAAGAGAAAACTGTTTTATTCACTCACATACTAGGCAGTTATACTATCCAGTGGTTTAATGGACGTTTCTACACGAACTGAGTGTGTTTAGACTAGGGTGGCCAGATTCATAGTAACAAAAAGGAGGACATTACACCGCAAAAAGCCGGACATCATATTAGGAAGAGGGGGACATGCTACTGCAACACACAGAATGAATCCAGAACCCATATAACAGAGTTTTTGACCAATTTAAGCAAGAATTATATAACAAATGACTGTTTTACTCACTAAATGTTGTGTCTTTTCATATTTAGGTCCGTTCATCGCTGCCTCAAAAGTTTACTTTTTGGCATTTTCACCGCGTTCCTGATCATGAGAGCTGAGTGATTGACTCAGGTAGCGGTGTTTACAAAACAGAGAGGGCGGGCGAAATTCAACCACCCAATCACAGACTAGCATTAAGAGGGCGGACCTTCTCCGATTGGCCAGTGGTAGCGCTGTAAGCAGTGAAATGAGGCTGTTAAACCAATGAAATACAAAGCATTTGTTTTGACATGTACCTGAGCCAATGGTAAATAATATTGATCAAAAATGAAACCAGTTCACTCCAAAAGGAGGATTTTGAAGTGTCCGTCCTAGCGTTACGTGAATGGAGGACTGGCAGCTTCTTTATTATGCAAGTGCATTACTACGACACTACGACGCTCGGTAACATTATGTTAACAAACCGCAAATGAAAAACGGTGGCAAGTCCGACATTAAAACGTTTGTTCTACCAGTCAAGTCTCAACATGAACTAGAATTTGCGTTAACGGCACTAATTTTTATAATCGCGTTAAATTGAGATTGCGTTAATGCGTTATTATCGCGTTAACTTCGACAGCCCTAATGGAAATATAAAAATAGATTCAAGCCATTTATTTAAATATGTCCTTTTTCATGACGAAAATGTATTTATTAGTTTATTTATTTATTTATTGCATTATTTATTTGTGCATTTATTTATTTATACTTATGTCATTTTTCGTCCTCCATAGATAGATACTTTATTGATCCAGAAAGAAATAAAAACGCTGTGCTGCACGCTTTCTATCATGCATGAGGCAAAAAACTGATTCTTTAAATCTCACATCCTTCTGAATGTAAATTCCCTGTTCTATTTACAGTGCTGATGAAAGTCTGCTAAGTGGGCTTGGATTAGGCACAGTAACTAAACTGGTCCTTCAAAGGCCTTGCCCCATGTGAGGATCGAACTCATGACCTTTAGGTTATGAGACTGACACGCTACTTACTGCACTAATGAGGCTGACAGCAACATGTTTAGACTGAATCTGGCAGTTTTTGTAGTTGTAGTTTAGATAATACATTTAAATATTGAAATGCAGAATCTAAATCTAAGCATAAAAAAATTGAATCAAACTCACACCCTTCTGACTGTATGTTCACCACCTGTTCTATTTACAGTGCTGATGAAAGTCACTAAATGACATAAAACCAGTCTGCAACTAAACTGGTCCCTCAAAGGCCTTGTCCTGTGTGAGGATCGAACTCAAGACCTTCAGATTATGACACTGACGCGCTACCTACTGCGCTAACGAGGCTGACAGAGACATGTGGAGACATCTGAATCTGACCGTTTCATTGGCTGAAGTTTAGGCACATTTTCGAAAAGCAGAATCTAAATATAAGCATCAAGAACAAGATGAGAATCAAACTCACACCCTTCTGACTAAGTGTATGTTCACCACCTGTTCTATTTACAGTGCTGATGAAAGTCACTAAATGACATGAAACCAGTCTGTTAACTGGGCTTAGATTAGGCACAGTAACTAAACTGGTCTCCGAAAGGCCTTGCCCCATGGGAGGGTCGAACTCACGACCTTCAGATTATGAGACTGACGCGCTACTTACTGCGCTAACGAGGCTTACAGCAACATGTCTAGACTGAATCTGGCAGTTTTTGTAGTTGTAGTTTAGATAATAAATTTAAATATTGAAATGCAGAATCTAAATCTAATCATAAAAAATTGAATCGAACTCACACCCTTCTGACTGTAAGTGTATGTTCACCACCTGTTCTATTTACAGTGCTGATGAAAGTCACTAAATGACATAAAACCAGTCTGCAACTAAACTGGTCCCTCAAAGGCCTTGTCCTGTGTGAGGATCAAACTCTTGACTTTCAGATTATGAGACTGACGCGCTACCTACTGTGCTAACGAGGCTGACAGAGACATGTGGAGACATCTGAATCTGACCATTTCATTGGCTGAAGTTTAGGCACAATATTGAAAAGCAGAATCTAAATGTAAGCATCAAAAACAAGATGAGAATTAAACTCACACCCTTCTGACTGTAAGTGTATGTTCACTACCTGTTCTATTTACAGTGCTGGTAAAAGTCACTGAATGACATGAAACCAGTCTGCTAACTGGGCTTAGGTTAGGCACAGTAACTAAACTGGTCCCTCAAAGACTTGCCCCGTGTGAGAATCTAACTCACGACCTTCAGATTATGAGACTGACGCGCTACCTACTGCGCTAACGAGGCTGACAGAGACATGTGGAGACATCTGAATCTGACCGTTTCATTGGCTGAAGTTTAAGCACATTTTTGAAAAGCAGAATCTAAATGTAAGCATCAAGAACAAGATGAGAATCAAACTCACACCCTTCTGACTGTAAATGAATATTTACTACCTGTTCTATTTACAGTGCTGATGAAAGTCACTAAATGACATGAAACCAGTCTGCTAACTGGGCTTAGGTTAGGCACAGTAACTAAACTGGTCCCTCAAAGGCCTTGCCCCATGTGAGGATTGAACTCACGACCTTCAGATTATGAGACTGACGCGCTACCTACTGCGCTAACGAGGCTGACAAAGTCATGTGGAGACATCTGAATATAATATTAAATTGAATATAATATTGAAAAGCAGAATCCAAATCTAAGCATCAAAAACTGGATGAGAATCAAACTCACACCCTTCTGACTGTAAATTAATGTTTACTACCTGTTCTATTTACAGTGCTGGTAAAAGTCACTAAATGACATGAAACCAGTCTGTTAACTGGGCTTAGATTAGGCACAATAACTCAACTGGTCCCTCAAAGGCCTTGCCCCGTGGGAAGATCGAACTTACAACCTTCAGATTATGAGACTGACACACTACCTACTGCGCTAACGAGGCTGACAGCAACATGTCTAGACTGAATCTGGCAGTTTTTGTAGTTGTAGTTTAGATAATAAATTTAAATATTGAAATGCAGAATCTAAATCTAAGCATAAAAAAATGGAATCAAACTCACACCCTTCTGACTGTAATTGTATGTTCACCATCTGTTCTATTTACAGTGCTGATGAAAGTCACTAAACCAGTCTGCAACTAAACTGGTCCCTCAAAGTCCTTGCCCCGTGTGAGGATCAAACTCACGACCTTCAGATTATGAGACTGACGCACTACCTACTGCGCTAACGAGGCTGACAGAGACATGTGGAGACATCTGAATCTGACCGTTTCATTGGCTGAAGTTTAAGCACATTTTTGAAAAGCAGAATCTAAATGTAAGCATCAAGAACAAGATGAGAATCAAACTCACACCCTTCTGACTGTAAAAGAATGTTTACCTGTTCTATTTACAGTGCTGATGAAAGTCACTAAATGACATGAAACCAGTCTGCTAACTGGGCTTAGATTAGGCACAGTAACTAAACTGGTCCCTCAAAGGCCTTGCCCCATGTGAGGATCGAACTCACGATCTTCAGATTATGAGACTGACGCGCTACTGACTGCGCTAACGAGGCTGAAAAAGACACGTGGAGACATCTGAATATAATATTAAATTGAATATAATATTGAAAAGTAGAATCTAAATCTAAGCATCAAAAACTGGATGAGAATCAAACTCACACCTTTCTGACTGTAAATGAATGTTTACTACCTGTTCTATTTACAGTGCTGATGAAAGTCACTAAATGACATGAAACCAGTCTGCTAACTGGGCTTAGATTAGGCACAGTAACTCAACTGGTCCCTCAAAGGCCTTGCCTTGAACTCACGACCTAAATGTAAGCATCAAGAACTGGATGAGAATCAAACTCACACCCTTCTGACTGTAAGAAGGCTCTCTAATTGTTCAATTTACAGTGTTGGGCTTAGATTAAGCTCAGCAACTAAACTGGTCCCTCAAAGGTCTTGCCCAGTGAGAGGATCAAACTCATGACCTAAATGTAAGCATCAAAAACTGGATGAGAATCAAACTCACACCATTCTGTCTGTAAGTGTATGTTCACTACCTGTTTTTTTTACAGTGCTGATGAACACAGCAGACACGGACAGCGTGCACATTAACAGGAGGGAGTGAAAGAGAGAGAAAGACAGAGAGCACTTGATGAAGTTTTACATTGCGCTTTACGTAGCCAGACATTACACGCTGGAAAGGTGAGGAAAATGAGTGACAGGAAACAGTCAAGTTTGGACACGAGGAACCACTTTAACAGAGAAGTTCAGACCCACTGAGACCCACATCTTATACATGTCACTGTGTATTGTAGCAACATCTGTCCCCTCAGAGAGAATCTTTTCCAAAACAGGGCAGATCATAACAGAAAGGAGAAACAGGATCAACCCCTCAAAGATGAGCTCGGTTTTTCTGAATGCCAATCTTCACTAAATACTTACAAATACCGTCACCTGGATGCTGATTTTCCTTTTGCACATTTTCATTTATATTTTGTTGAGTGATGCTTTGTTGATGTGTTCTTTCACTCTAGATGCAAATTTACAAGTAATATACACAATCAGACCTTTTGGTCTAATTGAGATGGGTCTTTGTTTTTGTGTTTTATAATTTATTGTTGTAGCACTCTGTTCCATGTTGAGTATATAAATAAAGCCATTTAAATAATAAACATTTGATACAATGTTTTTTTTTACATTACTAATTCATTTTACATGTCATTTGTTAATACATTAGTTCAAGCAACAAAGAAAATTTGTTTAAAGACTCAGCTCAGCTCAATGAGCTTGTTTGATTACTTTGATTTTCAATTTAAGATGGCGATAAGTAACTTAAATTTGGTAAACCTGTTAGGTTACAGTAAAGTACTCTGTTCTTGGTAATTACCTTTAATTGCAAGGGACTGAAGTTTTTTTTTTTTGTTTAAAAAATGTACAAGCAAATGTGCATTGTTTTGCACTGTTTACACTTAAAAAAAATCATGAGAAAATCGAATCGTGAACTCAGTATCATGAATCGAATCAAATCGTGAGCAGAGTGTATCGTTACACCCCTAGTAACTAAACTGGTACATCAAAGGCTTAGATTAGGCACAGTAACTAAACTGGTACATCAAAGGCTTAGATTAGGCACAGTAACTAAACTGGTACATCAAAGGCTTAGATTAGGCACAGTAACTAAACTGGTACATCAAAGGCTTAGATTAGGCACAGTAACTAAACTGGTACATCAAAGGCTTAGATTAGGCACAGTAACTAAACTGGTACATCAAAGGCTTAGATTAGGCACAGTAACTAAACTGGTACATCAAAGGCTTAGATTAGGCACAGTAACTAAACTGGTACATCAAAGGCTTAGATTAGGCACAGTAACTAAACTGGTACATCAAAGGCTTAGATTAGGCACAGTAACTAAACTGGTACATCAAAGGCTTAGATTAGGCACAGTAACTAAACTGGTACATCAAAGGCTTAGATTAGGCACAGTAACTAAACTGGTACATCAAAGGCTTAGATTAGGCACAGTAACTAAACTGGTACATCAAAGGCTTAGATTAGGCACAGTAACTAAACTGGTACATCAAAGGCTTAGATTAGACACAGTAACTAAACTGGTACATCAAAGGCTTAGATTAGGCACAGTAACTAAACTGGTACATCAAAGGCTTAGATTAGGCACAGTAACTAAACTGGTACATCAAAGGCTTAGATTAGGCACAGTAACTAAACTGGTACATCAAAGGCTTAGATTAGACACAGTAACTAAACTGGTACATCAAAGGCTTAGATTAGGCACAGTAACTAAACTGGTACATCAAAGGCTTAGATTAGGCACAGTAACTAAACTGGTACATCAAAGGTCTTGCCCTGTGTGAGGATCGAACTCACGACCTAAATGTAAGCATCAAGAACTGGATGAGAATCAAATAGGGCTGCACGATATATCGTTTCAGCATCGTCATCACGATGTGTGCATGCGCAATAGTCACATCGCAGGACGTGTGATGTCACTTCATGCAAATTAAATAAAATACATCATGCTACAACTTTTTTGCTGCTTGACACAAAAACGAAAATTCACACCGTTCTCATTTTCCATGTAATATCTACCAGTGTGTTGGAAAACCTAGTGAGCTGCCTTGCTGTCTTACTACCTACACAGGCAGCTGCCTCAGTAGAGAGGATTTAAATAAGTTTTCGACTTATAAGGCAGGTTATTCGGATGCGCTACTTAGCGATTCCATCGGGTATCGCATTTAGCATTTAGCATTTTGCCATTAAAACTAATGGAATGAGGTGGGACAGTGCTAACAAGTCAATATAACATCTGGATTAGTGTACAGATAACTGTTACATTTGCTGCCAAGCCCAAACTTGCAAATAAAAACACTAGTTAAAAATCAATAATTATTTATTTACGTTTGAAAATAACTTCCTGTCTGCACCGTCAGCCATGTTTATTTTTCTGTGAGAGAGGAGATGCCGCAATGAATTCTGGGATTGCCTTCATCACTAAGGACGCTTCCGATTCTCACTCGTTCTTGAGTAAAAATAACGTTGAAATATTAAGATGCCTCAGTAGTGAGCTTAGTAATGCATCTCGGATTTCGAACAGGTGTATAGATGCTCTTTTGTTTGTATAGTTTTTTTTTTAATAATGTTTACTACTTGAAGAGGTTTTGACTGTAAAATAAAATATTAAATGACCCATTTTGTCAATCTTGTTAATTCCCTCATGTGATATTGAAGCTTTCTTAGTTTAATGCTCAGTTTCAACCGAGTACAAAGATGTAGCTTGTCATAATATTTTGTATCACTTGTAGGCACCATCATTTTTCACAGATGAGCCCCTTATTTAGAGTAAGATACATGCATTATTAAACTATTTAAATTAATCATCTTGATGCAAGATATTATTTCTCATTACTTTAAAATCAAGTTATTGATATTAAGTTTTATCATGTCACAAATTGTAATGCCAGCTACATTTTTATTGCCATAATTTAAAGATATTTTGTAACTCTGAAGCAATTTCATTACGTTCATGGTACCATAGTCAAGTCCATGGTACCATAGTTAACTTGCTTTATAAAAATTAACTCCATTCAAATGTATCATAGAAATGTTAAGTGTACATCTATTAATACAAATATAATAATAAAATAAATGTAAAAATTCATAAAGGCAGAGTCAGAAATGTTGTACTAAATTGCTTTAGTCAGTTTGCTTTGTACAACTTGAAGAACTTGCACAAACTTTACCATAAACTTAGTTCCCATAAACCAGTTTCACATCAAAACAAATACTGAACACTGTAAACCCTGCAGCAGTGTATTCAAACACAAATGCACAATGTAAACCCTCATAGTGGATTCACAATGAAAAAGCATTAACATAAGTGTTACATCCCGTAGTGATCTATGAGTGATGGGGATGTAACATAATACTACTACAATAATGAAATAATGAGGAGGAAACAATCTTTCCAAAACACACAATTTATTTATAAAATTTCTAAATAACAATGAAAACAACAACAAAGAGAAATCCAGCTCTAAGCAAATCTTTAAAGAAAAGAACGAAATGGACGAGACTAATAACAGAGAAAAATATTAAATAAAGCAACACACTTTACCTAAAGAAAACACACACTCACACACTCCCTCATAAACAGAGCTTAGTGTCACAACTTTTAATGTAACCTCAAGATCACTTTGAAACACACGAGTAAGCTCAGCCGATGCCAAGCGTGCAGACGACGCCGCACCACGATGCCGTTACAGAAAAAAGTAATGACATTACTGTAATGTGTTACTTTGTACCGTGTTACCCCCAACACTGCACACTGTAGTCCTCTCTAAATCTAGCTGAGATACAGAGGTGCTAATGGAGCTTTATTACTGCTAATCTGCTGTTCAACTCCAGTCCAGTCGGTGGCGCTGGTGCGTCTTAAGTTGTTCTGCCATCCTCCATTAACCATCATAAGAAGAACAAGAAGCTGCTGTGTTTGTACTGTAGAGCCTCATCTGTAAGTAAAATATGGATTTAATTATAACCCTTATATTTCATTATAACTAAATTTTAATTAATAATAAAACTAGAGTTTATAATAAAACATCACTGTGAGGACTTGAGGAGCTTTAACTCTGCTTTCATTTAAACACACAAACTATTAGCTGCTCCGCTAACTGTTAGCATCACACATGATTCAGTACTGATGAACCGATTCATTTGAACCGACCCAGCAAAATGAATCAATTGAGCTTCTTCATGATTAAATCCCACATGTTTATATAAACACGTGATATTTTTGAACTTTGTTTACAGTGGAACTTTGTTTACAGTGGAACTTTGTTTACAGTGGAACTTTGTTTATAGTGGAACTTTGTTTACAGGTGGTTTGTAGAGTTTTATAGACACAGTCAGGTGAAAAGTGTAAGCGAGCATCTGTAATTGTTTACTGCGTGTCTAAACCATGTATTACGGTACCCGAAGTGTTAAAGAGGGTAAAACTAGTTTATTAAACATTATTTACCGTGTTCTGATGCACAAAATCCACTCAATTCAAGATTTCTTTTATTAATGAAATACATTTCCGAAATTTTTACTGTAGGAATTTGTTGTGATCGGATCTCAAACTCATGTGAAGTGTCTATTCGGTTGAGTTAATACCACTTTTTGAAAAGCAATAAAATAAGCAAATCAAATTATTATTAAATGTCACCCCTATGATCATGAAGAACACTTACTCTACTACTAATCTTGTTAAGTTAACTAATTTTGAGATCATTTTACTGTAGGAATTTGAAATAATGTGATGGCAAACTTAAGCAAAGTGTCAGTTTGGTTGTGTACAGACCAGCTTCAGTTCATAACAATAACAACAGCCAGTTACAACAGTCTAAAGAATTTCCCTTTAATTATGAATACATGTTAGAGCTTTAATAATGCAGTCAGCAGAAGAGGGATACGTCACCCCTGTGGATCTACAAAATGAAGAATTCCAGAAGAGAACAATACAAAAGGAGGAGGATGAAGGTGATGATGATTTCTTCTGTAAGTAAATGTGGAGCATGATGCCAGTACAGTGAGGTACAGTACAGTATGGTACAGCACAGTGTGGTACAGTACAGTGTGATATAGTACAGTATGGTACAGTACAGAGTGATATAGTATAGTATGGTACAGTACAGCATGGTACAGTGTGGTATAGTACAGTATAGTACGGTACAGTACAGTATGGTACAGTACAGTATGGTACAGTGTGGTATGGTACAGTACAGAGTGATATAGTATAGTATGGTACAGTACAGCATGGTACAGTACAGTATGGTACAGTGTGGTACAGTACAGTATAGTACAGTACAGTGTGGTGCAGTACAACATGGTACAGAACAGTGTGGCACAGTACAGTGTGGTACAGTACAGTGTAGTACAGTATGATACAGTACAGTATGGTACAGTACAGTATGGTACAGTACAGTGTGGTACAGTACAGTACAGTGTGGTACAGTGTGGTACAGTACACTGTGTTAGTACAGTCTGTTACAGTACAGTGTGGTACAGTACAGTGTGGTACAGTGTGGTACAGTGCAGTGTGGTGCAGTACAGTATGGTACAGTACAGTGTGGTACAGTACAGTGTGGTACAGTACATTGAGGTACAGTGTGGTTTTTATTGGAGTCACTAATCAGTAATAAGAGAATGTGGATAGTGGGATTAGAACCTGTACTGTACCGTACTGTCCTGTGCTGCTACACTCCAGTTTGAATTTGAGTTTTAATCTAAGTAGTATTTATTTGTAATTGGAAATCAAACCCACAACCTTCAGTTTCCTCCAGTTGTTGAGTTTCTTCTTCTCATATTGATGAATTTCAGGTGAAGTCACTTTAATCCCTCCGGAACTTGTTGCTTCTGTGGAACTGCTCTTCTCAGAGGACCAACAGTGTGGAGGTTTCCAGATGAAGCCTTTGAAGCAGGAAGAACCTGAAGATACAAATGAACTCAGTAAGATATTTTTATAACGTTTTTATAAAATAATTTCTCTTAATTTGGTCGTGTCTGAATTACTTGTAATATTTGTGTATTTTAGTGCATAAGTGAGCAGGTGAGTGAAATGAGGAGACAGAAGTAAAGAATATTAAACAGATCATGCTGACTGTACAGTGTGTAATAATAATAATAATACATTTTATTTATATAGCGCTTTTCAAGATACTCAAAGACGCTTTACATAAGACAAATAATCAAAACAAATACGTACATACACCATACAAATCATAGTACAAAATCAAAATAGTACATCAACATCAAGAATAATTAAGATAAAAACAAAGAGAGCAGCATAAGACAGTTCATTAAAAATTAGCTAAATTATGAGAGAGAACAACAAATATAGAACAATTTCTTAAAATTAGACAGAAACAGGACAGATTTACATGCAATCAGGAAACTGAAAACTTTACAAGTTTTAGGATCTAGGACTTCACATTTCTGTCGTGATCTAAGTATAAAAACTATTAAAAAGAATAGCAAAAATAAAAGCATTTATTTCGTGTTGTTACAAGTTAAATGCCATATTGAATAGATGAGTTTTGAGAAGTGACTTGAATTTGGACAGGTCAGGACAATCTCGTAGGTGTTTGGGGAGAGCATTCCATAAAGATGGAGCAGCTATGGAAAAGGCCCTGTCACCCCAGGTCCGGTGCTTGGTCCTAGAGGGTATGGACAGTAGGTTAGCCTCAGAAGAGCGAAGGCTACGGGAGGGAATGTGCTGATGGAGCAGGTCGGTGAGGTAGGATGGGGCCTGATTATGGAGAGCTTTGTGAGTGAATAGAAGAATTTTGAATTGAATGCGTTGAGCAACGGGAAGCCAATGAAGTTTTTGTAGAACAGGTGTAATATGATCACGGGAGCGAGTATGAGTAAGGAGGCGAGCAGCTGAATTCTGGATATACTGAAGTTTTTTTAGGATTTTGTTAGATGTACCATAAAGGATGCTATTGCAATAATCAATTCTGGATGTAATAAAAGCATGAATCAAGGTTTCGGCGGCAGAAAAGGAGAGTGATGGACGTAGACGTGCTATGTTTTTTAGATGAAAGAAAGCAGTTTTGGTGATGTGATTTACATGGCGGTCAAAAGAGAGGTTGCTATCAAAAATTACACCAAGATTTCGGATGTTAGAAGACGGAGACAAAGTGTCATTATCAATGGTAATTTGAAAATTTTTTGTGGTTTTTGCCAGGATTGTAGGACCTACGATGATCATATCTGATTTTTCACAGTTTAATTTGAGGAAATTAGCTTTCATCCACAATTTCATTTCAGTGATGCAATTTGTCAGAGTGGAGTGAAGTTCAGTATTAATGGATTTGGAGGAGATGTAAAGCTGAATATCATCAGCATAGCAGTGGAAATGTAAACCATGCCGACGTATGATGTCACCAAGGGGGAGCATATAAAGAATAAACAAAAGGGGACCTAACACTGAGCCTTGGGGAACGCCTTGGGACAGTGGAGCAATGGCAGAACTACAATTGTTGATATTAACAAACTGTTGTCTGTTTACGAGATATGACCTTAACCACAAAAGGGCAGTACCAGTGATGTTGACAGAGGATTCAAGGCGGGACAGAAGAATGGAGTGATTAATGGTGTCAAAAGCTGCAGTAAGATCAAGGAGGACGAGAATATTAATTTGTCCAGAGTCTGAGGAAAGAAGAAGGTCATTTGTGACTTTGAGGAGGGCTGACTCAGTGCTGTGCTGGGGGCGGAAACCAGACTGAAATGATTCAAATAGATTATTGGAATTTAGGTGATCTTTGAGCTGTGAGGCAACAACACGTTCCAGTATTTTCGACAGAAATGGAAGATTGGAAATGGGCCGAAAGTTACTCATAATGTTAGAGTCAAGTCCAGGTTTTTTAAGTATGGGAGTAACAGCAGCCAATTTGAGTGATTGAGGGACTGAGCCAGAACTAAGAGAGGAATTGATTATCTCTGTGATAAGTGATGAGATAACTGGAAAACAACCCTTAACAAGTTTTGATGGAGCTGGATCCAAAACACAAGTGGAGCTTCGCATCCCTGTTAAGATCTCAGATAGGTCCAAATGAGACACAGGTGAGAACTGAGACAGAGGCTGGGTAATAAATTGAGATGAGATAGGCGGAGAAACAGAGATGACAGGGGAAACTGTCAGAAAATTGTGGATATTCTCAACTTTTGTTTGAAAAAATGAGAGGTAAGAGTTACACTTGTCAACTGTAAAGGAATTGGTAGTATTGTCAACTGGTTTGAGAAGTTTATTTATTGTGGAAAAGAGAGTCTTAGGATTTGTTGATCCAGCATGTATGAGTTCGGAATAGTAAGTGGATCGGGCTGCCGTAAGAGCGTCTTTGTAATGTTGAAGATAATCAGAATAAATCTGATAATGTACTGTTAGACCGGTTTTCTTATAAAGTCTTTCAAGCTGGCGTTTACGGGATTTCATTTGGTGAAGCTCAATTGTGTACCATGGTGCGGAATGACTAAATGAAACAAATTTGGTTCTCAAAGGAGCCAGCTCATCAAGACATGAGGCGAGTATGTCATTATAGTAATTGACAAGGTCAGATGAATTACTAGACAGTACAGGACAGACAGACATCTTTTTAACAAGAGAATCTGAGAAAGCAGAGGGAGAGATATATTGAAGATTCCTGAAGGATATTTTACGTTTAGCTCTAGTGATGGGCCTAGTGACCTCAATGTCCATGATGATTGTCAAATGATCAGAGACAGTAAGGTCATGGCTGGACGGCTGATGAACTAGGACACCAGTAGAGCAGACAAGGTCAAGAGTATGACCTTTTTTATGAGTTGGAAAATGTATATGTTGTGTGAAATTAAAACACTGTAACAATTCCAAAAATTCCCTGGCAAATTTACAGTTGTTGTCATCAATATGGATGTTAAAATCACCCATAAGCAGTACAGAGGATGAGAGGGCACTAAGCTGGGTTAAAAAATCTGAAAAATCAGAGAGAAAGGAAGCGTTTGGCTTTGGCGGACGATAAACTACAGCAGTGACCAGAGGAGTAGGCCCTGACAACTTGAAAGCCAGGTGTTCAAAAGAAAGAGCAGCAGGAAAAGACAAAGTGGTTATTTTAATATCATCCCTATAGACTGCAGCAACACCACCACCTCGCCCTTCCATACGAGGTTCATCAATATACGAGTATCCCATTGGCGTGGTCTGATTTAACATAAAATAATCCAAGGGTTTATGCCAAGTTTCAGTGAGACAGAAAAAGTCTAGTTCACTGTCAGATATAAATTCACTAAGTACAGTACTTTTTGTGTTGAGTGAACGAACATTAAGCAATGCCATTTTCAAGTGGTATTGTTGTGTAGTTGGCTGTGAGGAACGAGGAAGAGAACGGAGATTTGCTAAGTCCACTCCGCGTTTCCCATCCCACTCCGTGGACAGCGTTGTCATGGAGACTACACCGCTACTGGTGTGCAAGGCAGCAGCGCTCTGATGACGTGTTTGCGGAGCGACAGTGCGCACGGCTGACCAGAAGGATGGAATAGCGTTACCGTTTCGAAGATAAACAAGCTTTCTCCGGGAGCCCCTGTGAATATAACGAGGCCGGCGAAGGAGTCCAAGCTGTTTGATGACTGAAATACACGATGGAGTAGTGCAGTTGTTGAACTTCCTCAGCTGGTCAACGGAATAGTTCAACATCGTGCCGATCCCAGGAAAACTCATCCACCGTTCACCACCGGCCGCAGACGCGATGTACAGTAGAAAGAACAAAAAGTATCAAAAGCACAAATAAAAGTATCAAAAGTAACATAAAAGAAATAGATCCACAAGGTGTGTAAAAAGATGAAAACGAAAAACGATAAAAATACAATAAAATACGGTAAAATACGGTAACGGTAGCGGCAGCCAAATGCGCCAGCGTCCACCATCACCGATAGTGTAGACTAGTATATAATTACAGAGTAATGCCAGGTGAATACAAGTGGCTGAATGATTGGGTAATGAATGAGAATAAATAAAGTCGAGTATATAAGCTGATATATTCAATATATACATGATTGTGTGTGCTGATGGTCCTGGAGAGATGAGTCCCCAGAAACAATAAAGATTCTAACTGGGTTCACAAAGGTCTTTTATAGCTACGTTAGCATTAGCATCTGGAGGGATATAAACTGCAGCAGTAACAATGCAGGAAACCTCTGGTGGTTATAATACCTGGTTATAAAGGGTCTACACGTTATAACCAGGTATTCCAGGTCAGCAGAGCAGTAGGTATTAACTATGACCATGCACCAGGTTTTGTTTACATAAAGGCAAACACCACCACAGAAGCTCCTCATCAGTTCCACCACGCTGTGGTTTAGCTGCAGTCCATGAGCCTCTTCTGTGTCCAGATTTTTATTTTGTCATGGCATATTGGCCAGGAAGATACAAGGTAGTTTTAGCTTAGTGCGCAAACCTCCACATTTACCCCTGTTTTGGCTCTTCCTGATGGGATGAACAGCTCGCTTTGACGTGGTGTTCTGCTCACCTCTGGAAGTAGCTGGTTGAACTTGAATAGACGGTCCAAAACAACACTTAAAGCGGTATAAATGAATGTCCATCAGCGTCTGTCTGTCGTATGTGTAGTTCACACGAGTGATTCAAGTGAAAACGCAGTAAATTGGCAAATAAATAAACAGTAGCTCACTAAGCCTGGTTAGACGCTCAGGTGCATGCGCCGCCATCTGAAACATCTATTGTGGTCAGATGAATCAGCATTTCAGGTCTTTTTATGGAAAAATGGACAGCATGTGATCCGGACCAAAGACAAAAAGGATCCAGACTGTTATCAGCAACATGTGCTGCCTTCAAGACGTCGTCTTTTCCAGGGATGTCCAGCATTTTTTAACAAGACGATACAAATCCACCTGCTGCACACATTACAAAGGCGTGGCTGAGGAATAAGAGGGTACGGGTACTGGACTGGCCTGCCTGCAGTCCTGACCTGTCCCCAATAGAGAACAGTCCCAACTTTTTTTGGAATGTGTTGCAGGCCTGAAATGCAGGAATGGATGTTTATTAATAAATGAAATGAAGTTGAGCAGATAAAAGATGAAATATCTCAGGTTCATCCTGTCTGACATCAAATAAAAGTCAAGTTTTCCATACTGTCCCAAGTTTTTTTTTTATTTGGGGTTGTATTGTTATTATTATTATTAAGGTTTATTATTACAAAGGTTTATTGGTCGTCTTTTTTGACAGGTAGTGTAGAAGTACGTGTCTGTTAGTTCTAACTTAAGTGCTTAATAAAGAAGTTGGTCGTTACTACCAACAATAACAACCTTATTTTTTTCTTCACAAAACAAAGAAATTTCAGGTGAAGGAACCTCGATCCCTGAGGAACACCTCACCCCAGTGGACCAACATTCTGGAGGGTTCCAGATTAAGCCTGTGAAGAAGGAAGAAGCTGAAGATAAAGATGAACTCAGTAAGATATTTTTTATCTTGAGTAAAATAAGATTTGGATTGAATAGAATCAGAGGCAGCTGGGATGAAGCATCATACAGTGAAAGCTTGTATTGTGCTCATGCAGATCAGTGTGAGCAGGAAATGATGAATGCAGGATGAATCACGTTACAGGACTTTAGCATCAGATTTCAGTTTAACAATTACTAACAATCTTTATTATTTATAATGTTATAAATGTATTTGATTATTTATAATGTTATAAATGTATTTGATTATTTATAATGTTATAAATGTATTTTATTATTTATAATGTTATAAATGTATTTGATTATTTTCTGCTTCAGAACTGAACAAGGATTTCTGCTGCTCCTCGTGTCCATGTTCCTCTACAATCCAAAATCACCTCCACAATCACATCAAGAGCTGCAACCATGTTAAATGTGAGACTCTGGTGAAGATTAAGACTGAACATGAGGATCTGACGCACACCAGAAGCTCCAGTAATCAGCAAACGTCCTCTGGTACTGTCAGCATTAACACTTCTCTCAGTTCCACACAGGAAGAAGGAAACGTCTGCTCACAGTATAAGAAGAGCTTCAGTACCCGGGGTGCTCTCAGAATACACCAGCGCATTCACACTGGAGAGAAACCGTATCAGTGCTCAGAGTGTGGAAGGAGTTTTAATCATCAGAATAATCTAAAAAAACACCAGCGCATTCACGCTGGAGAGAAACCATATCAGTGCTCACAGTGTGGGAAGAGCTTCAGTACCCGGGGTGCTCTTAAAAGACACCAGCGCATTCACACTGGAGAGAAACCATATCAGTGCTCAGAGTGTGGAAGGAGTTTTAATCATCAGAGTAATCTAAAAAAACACCAGCGCATTCACACTGGAGAGAAACTATATCAGTGCTCACAGTGTGGAAAGAGTTTTAATAAACAAAATGATCTGAAAGAAGACCAGCACATTCACACTGGCGTGAAACCATTTCAGTGCTCACAGTGTGGAAAGAGTTTTTATTGTCAGAGTCAACTTATAAGACACCAGCACATTCACACTGGAGAAAAACCATATCAGTGCTCACAGTGTGGGAAGAGTTTTAATCAACAGAGTAATCTCAAAAAACACCAGCGAGTTCACTCTGGAGAGAAACCATATCAGTGCTCACAGTGTGGAACGAGTTTTAATACACAGAGTCATCTCAAAGAACACCAGCGCATTCACACTGGAGAGAAACCGTATCAGTGCTCACAGTGTGGAAAAAGTTTTTATTGTCAGAGTCAACTTAAAAGACATCAGCACATTCACACTGAAGAGAAACCATATCAGTGCTCACAGTGTGGAAAGAGTTTTTATTGTCAGAGTCAACTTAAAAGACACCAGCACATTCACACTAGGGAGAAAGCGTATCAGTGCTCACAGTGTGGAAAGAGTTTTAATTATCGGAGTCATCTCAAATCACACCAGCGCATTCACACTGGAGAGAAACTGTATCAGTGCTCACAGTGTGGGAAGAGTTTTATTGAACAGAGTGATCTAAAAAAAACACCAGCGCATTCACACTGGAGAGAAACCGTATTTGTGCTCACAGTGTGGGAAGAGTTTTAATCAACAGAGTAATCTCAAAATACACCAGCGCATTCACACTGGAGAGAAACCGTATCAGTGCTCACAGTGTGGAAAGAGCTTTAGGTTCCAGAGTGGTCTCAAAGAACACCAGCACATTCACACTGGAGAGAAACCGTATCAGTGCTCACAGTGTGGAAAGAGTTTTAATCAACAGAGTACTCTCAAAATACACCAGCGCATCCACACTGGAGTAAAACCATATCAGTGCTTAGAGTGTAAGAAGAGTTTTAATAGACAGGAATATCTAAAAAAACACCAGTGCATTCACATTTCACAGAAATGATGCTGTCAGTGTTGGAGCTGCTTTGCTCATTTATCAGTGTTTAGACACAAGTGTGACACATAAGATTGTACCAAACAAGCTAAATTAATAGCTAATAATTAATTACAGGGCACCACTGTCAGTTTTTAGGGAAATTACCAGGAAATCCAGATTTATAACAGATCAGTTTGTTAGGTCGATTATTTCTCTCACTCAGGGAATCAAATTCACAGCCCTATATTCTGAATCATTCAAATATTTATTGAACTCAACACATAACACATAAAATTACATAATTATTAAGTTATTAACTTATTACATTATTAAAGAAAATAGTAATAATAAAAGTATACATCTTTAGGTTAAACTATTACTGAAAAATAATATGTGATTATCTATAGTGGAGTGAATAATGGGTAGAACCAGGAGGTTTAGAGCCTGATGTAAGTGAATGCTTTTAGCTAATAGTGGAAGTGAATTGGAAAAAAAAAGATATTGGATCAGCTAGCATATATTGGTCTTAGTGATGCTTACTTACTGTGCTTGATTGGTTTTCTTCATACATTTCTGGACGTGTACAGTATGTTCAACTCAGAAACTTTCATTCACAGTCATCTCCTGTTACTAGTGGTGTCCATCAGGGCTCTGTCCTGGGCCCTCTACTATTTTCAAAATCTCCTCTTTCAAAATCTAACAAATTCTCAGTGATGATTGAGAACCCGTCTTACCTTCCACTCACAATCTTTAATTTCATGCACATATTAACAATATCACATGATCTGCTCATTTCCATTTACGTAACATAAATCATCCACGTCCATTCCTTTCTCCTAGAAGTGCTGCTGCTCTTGTTCATGCCCTAATCACATCCCAAATTGATTATTGTAACTCTCTCCTTTTTGGTCTACCTCATGAAGCTATACATAAACTTCAGTTAGTTCAGAATTCTGCCCCTCGTATTATCTCTAGAACCTTCCACTCAACATGTTACTCCAGTTCTCAAGCAGCTTCACTGGCTTCTCCAGTATCACATCATATTGAAAATCCTCCTGCTTACATTCAAAGCTCCTCCATAATTTAGCACCTCCATATCTCTCTGATCTTCATGTCTACACTCCTTGCTTTACACTCAGATCTTCATCTGTCCTCCAATTATCTACTCCTTTGGTCTGTCTGTCTACTATTGGGGCTAGAGCTTTTAGCCACTCTTCCCCACATCTCTGGAACTCTCTCCCTCCTGACATTCGCACCATTGATTCATTCCCTAGTTTTAAAACATGCCTTAAACGTACGTCTTTAAACTAGCCTACCCTTAATCTGTGTCATTAATTATGTACAGATGATTTTTATTGTAAGGTGTCCTTGAGTGTTTTGAAAGGCGCCAATAAATAAATGTATTATTATTTTTTTTATATGTTGGCGCAGATGTTACTTGTATAACTTTTTTCACACATTTTCATGGTTAGGCTTATATAACTTGGTACAATTAGTTTGGTACAATCTGATGTTTTCATATGATCATTTATGTATTTTGTTTGTTATTACTTTGTTTGTTAATAAAATATCTACATGTTGAACCTTATTCCTCTGTCTAATTATTGATTCCTGAAAGCTTCTGTCCTGTTTTCATATAAATAAAAACATGTTTAGCCTCACTGTGAGCGGTCTGTAAGCTGGAATCAGCATAACAGTGATGTGGTCTGAGTAGCCACAAAGTCCACGTTGGTAGAATTTAGGGAGCACAGACTCGAGATTTGCATGATTAAAATCTCCAGCAATAATAAACAGTCCATCTGGATGAGTGTTGGCTAATAGCTTCATATATTTAACACAATGCATCCTTCACGTTCATGCTGGGGAAGGGGTGAACAGCTAGTGCTGTCATAATATATCAATTTTTACACTTAGCATTGATTGATAACTGGAATTCTGTGTTCAGCTCTATTGAGGATTGTGATGTTGTAAAGTGCATAGTCATAGCAGTCAAGGAGAGGAGCGAGGAAAACCACTGCACAAGGGACTTCTATTCCAACCAGATGTGTTTATTTTCACTATTTACAGATGCTCCAAGTTACTCAGTACTATTTACAAACATATGTACAATATTTACAAGCTGGGTGAAAATGTTCACCAGGACTACTGGGATTCTTTACCACCAGAATCACTTAAATTCACAGTCCTACTTACAGTGGGGCCAAAAAGTATTTAGTAAGCCACTGATTGTGCAAGTTCTCGTACTTAGAAAGATGAGAGAGGTCTGTAATTTTCATCATAGGTACACTTATACAACTATGAGAGACAAAATGTGGGAGCAATTGTAAGAAAATGGAAGACATACAAGACCATTGATAATCTCCCTCAAACTGGGGCCCCACGCAAGATCTCATCCCGTGGGGTCAAAATGATCATGAGAACGGTGAGCAAAAAATCACAGAACTACACGGAGGGACCCGATGAATGACCTGCAGAGAGCTGGGACCAAAGTAACAAAGGCTACCATCAGTAACACACTACGCCGAGAGGGACTCAAAACCTGCAGTGCCAGGCATGTCCCCCTGCTTAAGCCAGTACATGTCCAGGCCCGTCTGAAGTTTGCCAGAGAGCATACGGATGATCCAGAAGAGGATTGGGAGAATATCATGTGGTCAGATGAAACCAAAATGGAGCTTTATGGTAAAAACTCAACTCGTCGTGTTTGGAGGAAGAAGAATGCTGAGTTGCATCCCAAGAACACCATACCTACTGTGAAGCATAGGGGTGGAAACATCATGCTTTGGGGCTGTTTTTCTGCAAAGGGGACAGGACGACTGATCTGTGTTAAGGGAAGAATGAACGGGGCCATGTATCGTGAGATTTTAAGCCAAAACCATCAGTGAGAGCATTGAAGATGGAACGTGGCTGGGTCTTCCAGCATGACAATGATCCCAAACACACCGCTCGGGTGCGAAGGAGTGGCTCCGTAAAAAGCATTTCAAGGTCCTGGAGTGGCCTAGCCAGTCTACAGACCTCAACCCCATAGAAAATACTTATTTTCCACCATAATTTACAAATAAATTCTTTAAAAATCCTACAATGTGATTTCCTGGATTTTTTTTCTTATTTTGTCTCTCATAGTTGAAGTGTACCTATGATGAAAATTACAGACCTCTCTCATCTTTCTAAGTAGGAGAACTTGCACAATCAGTGGCTGACTAAATACTTTTTGGCCCCACTGTATAGAAGAACAAGAAGGTCCATCGGCACTTCAGATTGGGTTTAAAAGTGTTGATCTTGTATAGGAAGTGATGTCACAAGAGGAGCACAGTTACATAAAGCATGTTTACAGATTTGAGCAGTAAGAAGAAGAACAAAGCGTCACCATGTAGAATCCCAGTGTGAAGAGTAGATGGTGTTTATCTTTACTGCTCTTCATCTTCATCTAATAATTCATGTGTGTTAGAGTCAGAACCTGTAGAAGAGATCAGACATGATCAGATTTTTCAGTCACCTATCAGACTTAACACAATCAGAACCAGTATAAACACCAGCACCCACTGAAGAACCCTGATACAGATGAAGTTCTGCTAATGAACAGTCCTGACAGACAGACATACCACTGCATGTGCGTGTAGTGTATGTAGTGTGTGCATGTGTGTGTAATGTGTGTATGTGTATGTAATGTGTGAGTGTAATGTGTGCATGTGTGTGTAATGTGTACATGTGTGTGTAATGGGTACATGTGTGTGTTTAGGTGTGACTGTGTATGAAGCAACAGCAAGTTACCTTGGCTTCTTCAGGTTACATTGTGGATCCTCCTGTAGATCTCTGAGCAGTTTTACTCCTGATTCTCCTGGATTATTGTGGATCAGATACAGTTCTCTCAGATGTGATGATGGATTTGATTTCAGAGCTGAAGCCACAGCAGTAAAACCTTCATCTGTAATACTGCAGTTATTTAACCTGCAGAAGAAAATGCATATATCATCTTCTCCCACCTCTTCCTCCATCTTCATTCAGATCCACAACCAGACAACATCACTGAGAAATCTTCAACATGTAAAACTATTCTATTATATTAATGATAAAGTGTTTTATCTTGTGTGGGGAAAATGAGTAAAATATTAAACTCCTACACACATCAATAACAGTTTCTGTATGAATGATCTTCTGTATCTACAGTGTAAAAGTAAAGATCATACCCCAGTGTCTCCAGTTTACAGTGTGGATTCTCCAGTCCAGCAGAGAGCAGCTTCACTCCTGAATCCTTCAGTTCATTGTTACCCAGGTTCAGATGTTTCAGACTGGAGGAGTTTAAACTGAGAACTGAGGACAGAACTTCACAACTTTCCTCTGTTAGATCACACTCCCACAACCTGGAGAGAAATAATCAGATCAGTCAGAGAAATGAAAGACGTCACCCTGCAGCAGTAGGTGGAATCCAAGTACCAGATCTGATAATATTAGCCAGACTGCATTGCAGATGAAAGTGAAAGCAGTTGAATTGATGATGCTGACATTCTAACATGAGTGTTTGTTTGTTGTTTAACGCCATGTTTACACATTGGTCATTCTCATGGCAGGATAGGTGTTACGAGGGGTGATACACAGGACCCAAGATGTAGAGATAATTTAACAAAAGATTTTATTAACGAAAGGTAAACAAATAATGAAATGAAAATTAAATCGGGTGAACCCTGAACGGTGCCGTTGACCACTGGAACACTGAAAAAACACAAAAGAATATAACCCAGCTGAGCCGCGAACCCCGATTGCCAGCTTGCAAGCCTGTTGCGCTCAGCACTGCAGGGAAGGAGCCGATCTATAGAGAACAAGAGAAAAACTGAACTTGCGTGTGTGAAGTTTGGGCGATGAGATGGCTTTGTTACCAGCCGTGCTTCGCCGCAGCTGGGAAAAAGCCGATCTATAGAAAATGAGAGAGAAAACCAAACTCGTCTCAGCACAGTTCGGGGAACCAGATGGCTATGTCAGCAGCTGCACGTTGCTGTCGCTGGGAAGGAGTCGATCTGTTGAGAACAAGAGAAAAACCCGAACTCGCGTGTGCGAAGTTCGCGTGTACGAAGTTCGAGATGGCTTTGTCACTAGCCACAGCTGGGAAGGAGCCAATCTCAGGATCACAAAAAAGCCAACTTAATTTAAAAGAAACCAAACCAAACAGAAGGCATGATAACCTGTGGCTGCATGGTACCTGCTTAAATAAGCAGGCACAGCTGCAGGTTGTCAGCCTTAATTGGAAGGCCTCTAATTTAAGGCCTTTGTTCCAGTGGCTCTGTAATACCTGCGACGCCGGGAACCAGAGGTAAGTTCACCCGACACCGCAGGAACCCTTACAATAGGTACCTAACAGTTGTACAGTTTATTTATTCATATTCTTTGTTTATTGTCCTTTCTGTGTTTAGTTCTAGATGTGCACTATCCGTCCTGTATTTTTCAAATAAATTTATGTGTTTCTGTTTTGGTTTTGTAAAAACATTTCAACCATTGTATTTGGTAGGGATGCATCGATACCATTTTTTCCCAACCGAGTACGAGTACAAGTACATGTATTTTTGTACTTGCTGATACAATACCGATACCTATTTAAAATGATGCAATCTGGAGCATTATGTTATAGTGTAGTTTTTAGTGTAAAATAGTGCAGTGGAACAGTTGCTTGGGTTGCCATCACTAATTGTAAAAAAAAAAACACAGCACAGACATCATTGAGAAAGCTTCTGACAAGCTAACGTAAACGTTCATTAATAAACGCATGTAATTAAAGTTGTGCACATCATACATGCTATGCGATTCTGCTGATTGAAATATTTACTTTAAAAAGATAATACAGTCCGATTCCATCTGAGCCGATTCTATCAGCACGTACATTTGTGGTTCACCTCGGTAAATCGTAAACGACTCTGAGTCGGCTCCCGCTCTGTGGTAATAACCAGTATAATTAAGCCTGAGCTTTATAAGGTAAGCGAGTCACACAGAATGTTCTGTCGTAGTTGGTGTTTATTTACAACTGCAGCATTCATTATAACAGTACAAACGGAGAATTGACTGAAAAAAGAAACTTACGCTGCGCTTACAATGAATCGATTCCTGAATCATTTGTATCGATACTGTGAACAGAGTATTGAACACAAACACGTCCTATAACAGCGGTCGCTGCTTTTGTAACCGGCTTGTCTTCGCTGTTAGCTCTATTTTGAAGGTTTTTTTCAAACGGAACTAAATAACATTAAACGTGCGTGTGAGCGTGGTCAGTGAGAATAATTCAATCTGTCTCCAGTGGGTGAAAATGACAAGCACTCGCACCCCACAGGTTGAAAACCCCTGCGTTAACGCAGCAACGTGCACTAGGCACACGGTATCAGATGTTTAGTATCGGAGCCTCGTTTGCGAGTACGAGTACGAGTTAATGAGCGCGGTATCGGGCTAATACCCGATACCAGTATCGGTACTCATGCATCTCTAGTATTTGGTATTGCAAGTCTTTGTCGTTCCATGTTATATTTAGTACACTTTGTCAATACATGTTCAATGGTTATTTGTGTATTGCATTGTTCACATATCGGTGGACGTTCTCCCTTCACCAGGTGTGTATGTGTTAGGCGCGTGTGCCCAATACGACATGTGCCCAGTCTCATGTGCGTGTGTGCCCAGTCTCTTCCCAGTCGGTAGTTGTGGTCATGTTTGTATGTTGGGGTGGATGTTGTGAAGTTGTGAATATCTGATTGGGGGAGTTTGCAGTTTACAGCTTTTCCTCTTGTTGTTTCTTTTGCTAAGCAATCCACTTTTTCATTTCCCTCAATGCCGCAGTGTCCTGGAATCCAGCACAGTCAGATGTCATAATTCTGGTTGTGGAGTTCTTTTAGTTTTTTTTTTTGTATTTCGTTCAGGATTGGATGATGGAGTGATAGTGTTTCCATTTCTTGGAGGCATGACTTAGAGTCTGTGCAGATTAGTGTTCTTTGTGAATCTGATAGTTCAATGTATGATATCGCCATTTGTAGCTTATTTGTGCTTCTGCTGTGTAGCTTAAACTGTTTAATGGGAGGGCTTTCTTTTCTATATGTTGTTTGACTACTATTGCTGATGATACTAAGTTTTCTGTTTTAGAACTGTCCGTGAAAAGTAGTGTGTGGGTGTGAAATTTTTCTCTGATGTCAAGAAATTTCTTTAGATAGTCGTTAGGGTGTGTGTTTATTTTCCGAAGTTTAGACATATCCATTATTATATTTGTTTTCTTTGAGTTTCCACAGGGGAGGGGTATTTGAGTGTGGGAGGATTATGTTGTTTGGTTCTATTTTTAGGTCATTGATTCAGGTCATTTGATTCTTTGACTAAAGGGTTGTAAATTGTTTGGTCTGGTGTTGTATAGAAGATTGTATGGCAGGGAGTGGGTTTCCGCAGAGTTTGATGGCATATTGAAGAGAAAGTTTAAATCGTCTGTATTCTTGGGCGGGCTCCTGGGCCTCCACATACATGCTTTGCACTGGGGATGTGCGAAAAAGCACCCAGTGCCAGTCTGATGCCTTGGTGATGTATGGAGTCTAGGCATTTTAGGTATGACTTCCTTGCTGCCTGATAAACCACACGTCCATAAGCTAATTTTGAACGAATTGTTGCTCTATATATTTTAATTAAGGAGGAAAATTCTGCACCACATTTTGTGCTGGCTAGAACTTTTATTATATTCAGTTTTTGGAAGCAGTTTTTCCTTAGGTGATTTTATATGTGGGACGAAAGAGAGTTTGTTATCTAGTGTTAGACCTAGTATTTTGTTGTTTCTGTTGTTTTTATAGGGGTGCCATTTACAGTGTATCACAGAAGGGAGTACACCCCTCACATTTCTGCAAATATTTCATTATATCTTTTCATGGGACAACACTATAGACATGAAACTTGGATATAACTTAGAGTAGTCAGTGTACAGCTTGTATAGCAGTGTAGATTTACTGTCTTCTGAAAATAACTCAACACACAGCCATTAATGTCTAAATAGCTGGCAACATAAGTGAGTACACCCCACAGTGAACATGTCCAAATTGTGCCCAAATGTGTCATTGTCCCTCCCTGGTGTCATGTGTCACGGTCCCAGGTGTAAATGGGGAGCAGGGCTGTTAAATTTGGTGTTTTGGGTACAATTCTCTCATACTAGCCACTGGATATTCAACATGGCACCTCATGGCAAAGAACTCTCTCAACAAAGGATGTGAGAAATAGAATTGTTGCTCTCCACAAAGATGGCCTGGGCTATAAGAAGATTGCTAACACCCTGAAACTGAGCTACAGCATGGTGGCCAAGGTCATACAGCGGTTTTCCAGGACAGGTTCCACTCGGAACAGGCTTCGCCAGGGTCGACCAAAGAAGTTGAGTCCACGTGTTCGGCGTCATATCCAGAGGTTGGCTTTAAAAAATAGACACGAGTGCTGCCAGCATTGCTGCAGAGGTTGAAGACGTGGGAGGTCAGCCTGTCAGTGCTCAGACCATACGCAACATACTGCATCAACTCGTCATGGTCGTCTTCCCAGAAGAAAGCTGACGCACAAGAAAGCCAGCAAACAGTTTGCTGAAAACAAGCAGTCCAAGAACATGGATTACTGGAATGCCCTGTGGTCTGACGAGACCAAGATAAACTTGTTTGGCTCAGATGGTGTCCAGCATGTGTGGCGGCGCCCTGGTGAGAAGTACCAAGACAACTGTATCTTGCCTACAGTCAAGCATGGTGGTGGTAGCATCATGGTCTTGGGCTGCATGAGTGTTGCTGGCACTGGGGAGCTGCAGTTCATTGAGGGAAACATGAATTCCAACATGTACTGTGACATTCTGAAACAGAGCATGATCCCCTCCCTTCGAAAACTGGGCCTCATGGCAGTTTTCCAACAGGATAATGACCCCAAACACAACCTCCAAGATGACAACTGCCTTGCTGAGGAAGCTGAAGGTAAAGGTGATGGACTAAACCCAATTGAGCACCTGTGGCACATCCTCAAGTGGAAGGTGGAGGAGTTCAAGGTGTCTAACATCCACCAGCTCCGTGATGTCATCATGGAGGAGTGGAAGAGGATTCCAGTAGCAACCTGTGCAGCTCTGGTGAATTCCATGCCCAGGAGGGTTAAGGCAGTGTTAGATAATAATGGTGGTCACACAAAATATTGACACTTTGGGCACAATTTGGACATGTTCACTGTGGGGTGTACTCACTCAGCTATTTAGACATTAATGGCTGTGTGTTGAGTTATTTTCAGAAGACAGTAAATCTACACTGCTATACAAGTTGTACACTGACTACTCTAAGTTATATCCAAGTTTTATTTCTATAGCGTTGTCCCATGAAAAGATATAATAAAATATTTGCAGAAATGTGAGGGGTGTACTCACTTTTGTGATACACTGTAGATATAGCTCAGGTTCAGGATGTAGATTTCTCCTTCAGCAGAAATGTGTGCTTGATGTTTTGTTGCTGGACAGTTTAAAGGCCTTAGTTTTTGCCCAGTGTTGTATTTCATTTATACTCAATTTAAGTCGCCGTTCAATAATAGGCATATAACCTCCTCTGTAGCAATACATAGGTTGTCTACATATAGGCTGCAGAGGGTGTCCCGCAGAATCTCCTTAGCCACTCCATTCATTTTGAGGTTAAATACGGTGACTAATAGTATGCTCTCCTGTGGAACCCCCATCTCCTGGGGATGGTATTTTGATAGTGTATTGTTGACTCTTACTCTAAAAACTCTCTTTGCTAGAAAAGCTGCTATAAAGGTTGGTAGTCTGCCTTTAAGTCCAGCCTGTTTCATGTCCTTCAGAATGCCATGCCTCCAGGTTGTGTCGTATGCTTTTTCTATGTCAAAGCAAAATATCACAGCATGTTCTTTCCTAAAGTAGGCATCTCGGATGAAGGATTCAATCTTTATTAGGTTAGCTAGAGTGCTTCTCCCCTTGCGAAATCCATTTATAATGTGGTTGTGTTCAAGGTGCCAAACCAGTCTGTTGTTAACTATTCTTTCCATTGTTTTGCACAAGCAGCTAGTTAGTGCTACAGGCCTATAGTTAGTTGGGTCACTGTGATATTTTCCTGGTTTGGGAAATGGGATGACAGTTTCCTCTCTCCACTGTTCTGGGAAATCCCCAGAGTCCCAAATTTGGTTGTAAATTTTAAGTAAGAGTGTTTTAGAGGATGAGGGAAGGTGTTCTATCATTTGGTAATGTATATCATCGGGTCCCGATGCTGTGTTATGCGCTTTTTGTATAGCTATCCGAAGTTCTTCCTGGGTAAAGTCCTGGTTGTAGAGCTCTAGGTCATTTGTTTGAAAGTTGATCCCTTTCTTTTCAACCTGATTTCGAATGTTTCGGAAGACTAGTGAAGAGTTGTTACTGGTGGACACCTTCTGCAAGGTGGTTGCTAGGCATTCTGCAATCTCCTCTTCATTCTTTGAAGCAGATTTCAAATCTTTGTGGTCAGAGTGCTTGACGTGATATTGTTGACAAAGTGCTTCCAGCTTTGTTTCTTTGTCTCATCAATGGTTGGTAACCCTCAATTTGTTCAGGTTTTCAGAGGTTGGTTGCCGATTGAATTTTTGTTCAAGCCAGCTTGCGCTCATTTACTGCCTTTTCGCCCTCAGTGTTAAACCAGGGGTTCCATTTTCTCCTCAGTCCCGATCGTGTTCTTGTTATGGTTTGTTCTGCTATTTCTTTCAGTGTGCCAGTGAACCATCCAATTTGGTCCTTGATGTTTTCTGGTATTTTATTTACTTTTTCCAGGCACAATTTTTGAAAAGGGTTCCAGTAAACCAACCTCCTCCGTTGTATTGTTGGTGATGGTTGATTTGTCACTGGGGTTATAAGTATCGGAAAGTGATTGCTTCCACACAGATCATTCCAGATTCTCCAGTTGAAGTCTAGCAGTAGATTTGGTTCACATAACGTTAGATCGATTGTTGAGTAGGTGCCATGACCTGGGTGAAGGTATGTATGTGCCTCCTTGTTCATTAGGCAGAGTCCATGGTTGTTTATGAACTCTTCAATTATTTTTCCCTTTGCATTTGTATTTTGACTCTTCCACATTTAATTATGCCCATTTAAATCCCCAAGTAACATGTATGGTGGGGGAAGCTGTTTTGTTAATCTGTCTAGGTCTGTAATGGTTAGGGAAGTTTCAGGCGGAATATAAACATTGCACAGGGTTATAAACCTTGTGGTGATATTGGATACACAAACTGCTGTTGCTTGGAGATTTGTATTGAGTGGTATCTGGTTATGTGGAAGGTTACAACCCAGTAGGGACAACCCTGACATCAGGTGTTGTCCCTACTGCTTTTAAGAAGGCTCAGGTCATTCCCCTTCTTAAGAAATCTACACTAGACACTACAGACATTAATAATAATAATACATTTTATTTATATAGCGCTTTTCAAGATACTCAAAGACGCTTTACATAAGACAAATAATCAAAACAAATACGTACATACACCATACAAATCATAGTACAAAATCAAAATAGTACATCAACATCAAGAATAATTAAGATAAAAACAAAGAGAGCAGCATAAGACAGTTCATTAAAAATTAGCTAAATTATGAGAGAGAACAACAAATATAGAACAATTTCTTAAAATTAGACAGAAACAGGACAGATTTACATGCAATCAGGAAACTGAACACTTTACAAGTTTTAGGATCTAGGACTTCACATTTCTGTCGTGATCTAAGTATAAAAACTATTAAAAAGAATAGCAAAAATAAAAGCATTTATACACTACAGACATTAACAACTACAGACCTGTCTCACTCCTCTCTTTTCTATCCAAAATTCTTGAACGTGCTGTCTATAACCAACTATCTGCCTTTCTCACTCAGAATGACCTCCACGATCCGTACCAGTCTGGCTTCAAGGCAGCACATTCTACGGAAACAGCTCTTGTAGCTGTTACTGAGAAGCTTCATGCAGCCAAAGCAGCCAAACTGTCATCTGTCCTTATTCTTCTTGACCTCTCTGCAGCCTTCGACACAGTGAATCACAGAATTCTCCTGACCACTCTCTCCAACCTTGGAGTAAGAGGTTCAGCATGGCAATGGATGGCCTCCTACCTAGAAGGGCCAAGTGTCACGGAGGGGATCCATATCTCCTCCATGCACTCTCTCAACCGGTGTTCCTCAGGGCTCTGTACTTGGCCCACTTCTTTTCTCTATCTACACCCGCTCTCTGGGCAAGGTCATAGCCTCCCATGGCTTCTCCTACCACTCCTATGCAGATGACACTCAGCTCGTTCTGTCATTTCCTCCTTCAGACACGCAAGTCTCAGCTCGCATCTCAGCATGTCTGCAAGATTTCTCACAATGGATGGCGGCTCATCATCTAAAACTTAATCCCAGCAAGACAGAGATGTTGCTCATTCCTGGAGATCAGTCTCCAACCCAGGACCTAGTCAATTCTCTGGATGACTCCCAGATCAGACCATCTGATAAGGTAAGAAGTCTTGGTGTTGTCCTTGATAACCAGCTGACATTCTCTCCTCATATAGCCAACATGACAAGAGCGTGTCGGTTCCTCCTGTACAACATCAGGAAGATTCGTCCATTTCTCTCCAGGGAAGCTACCCAGATTCTGGTGCAATCACTTGTAATCTCACGGTTGGACTACTGCAACTCCCTTCTGGCTGGAGCTCCCATGTCCACGATTAAACCCTTACAGCTCATTCAAAATGCAGCTGCATGTCTGGTTTTTAACCAGCCCAAACACTGCCACATCACCCCACTGCTGCGTGCTCTTCACTGGCTTCCTGTAGCTGCACGCATTCAGTTTAAAACACTGACGCTCGCCTACAAAGCCAAAAATGCACCAGCCCCAAGCTACCTTCGTGGCCTAATCAAACCCCGCTCTGTACCACGCAACCTCCGAGCCTCTAGTCTCGCTCGACTTGATCCTCCACCCAGGACTCGAGGAAGACAAGCATCAAGGCTGTTCTCTGTTTTAGCGCTGAAGTAGTGGAATGAACTTCCTCTGTCTGTCCGAACATCTGAGTCTCTTGCTGTCTTTAAAAAGTGATTAAAAACCTTTTTACTAAACACTTAGGCTGATTTGTACTTATTTACTAACATTGTGTTCCATTCTTTTCCATTTCCAAAAAAAAAAAAAAAAAAAAAGGCACTTTGGTTGTAACAGGTTTAAGCAGATTTATGTTCTTCGACTGTTGTTTACCTAAATTTGAGAAATGAAATGTTCACTATAGAAGCACTTATGTAAGTCGCTCTGGATAAGAGCGTCTGCTAAATGCTGAAAATGTAATGTAAATGTAAAAGTAAATGTTATTTCTCACAAGTATGGCCGTTCCTCCAGATAGCCTGCCTGTATTTGGTCCATTTTTAAGATAGGTATAGTTCTTCATGGTAACCTTGATTCCTTCTGATACTTGGATTTCCTGTACGCATATTATGTTGTGGGTTTTGTGTTGTAACTTGGCATTGTAGTTCATTGAAATTTGACCTTACTCCACGACAGTTCCACTATAGTATTGGTTTTTTGTCATTTTGTTTTGGCTGAGTTGTTTCAGGGTTTATTCTTGTGTTTGGGTGATATGCTTTGATTTCGTGATGATATTTGATATTTCTATATCTTTGGACGTGTCTGATTTCCTTGGTTCTGGTATGGGTTTTGGTTGATACTGTGTAGTTTCAGGTTTTTGCTCTTCTTTGGTTTTATTTATCCTGGGGGGGAGGGGTTCACACATGGATAGGAATTGAACAGCTGTGCTTTTTGTTTATTGGAGGGAGGTTTCTTTCAGAGTGGTGATTAGTTGTGGTTTCTCTTTTTTTACCATGTGAAATCAGTCTGGCAAGCCATTTCCTGATTCGATTTTACTGCTGCTGCAAAGATTCTTGTTAGTTTAAAACTGGGGTAGTCATTAACCAGTTTCCTTGCTTCATTATGGCTAACCTTTTTATTTAATTCTTTGAATCTTTTTCTCTTTGATCCAAGTAGGACATGATTTGTAAGATGCTGTGATTATGCCTCCACAGTTTCTGCAATTGGGTGGATTTGGGCAGGGCATTTCTTGTCCCTCTTTGCCACAATTTCAGCAAACTGAGAGGCTCTTGCACACAGCTGAACCATGTCTGTATTTTTAACACTTGAAGTACAGGGGTTGGACAAAATAACTGAAACACCTGGTTTTAGACCACAATAATTTATTAGTATGGTGTAGGGCCTCCTTTTGTGGCCAATACAACGTCGTTACAATTCGTCTTGGAAATGACATATACAAGTCCTGCACAGTGGTCAGAGGGATTTTAAGCCATTCTTCTTGCAGGATAGTGGCCAGGTCACTACGTGATGCTGGTGGAGGAAAACGTTTCCTGACTCGCTTCTCCAAAACGAGATGTTCAACTTCACTTTCATGTTCATCAAACCAATCTTTCACCAGTCTTGCTGTGTGTATTAATGCATTGTCATCCTGATACACGGCACCGCCATTGGATGCACATGGTCCTCCAGAATGGTTCGGTAGTCCTTGGCAGTGACGCGCCCATCTAGCACAAGTATTGGGCCAAGGGAATGCCATGGTATGGCAGCCCAAACCATCACTGATCCACCCCCATGCTTCACTCTGGGCATGCAACAGTCTGGGTGGTACGCTTCTTTGGGGCTTCTCCACACCATAACTCTCCCGGATGTGGGGAAAACAGTGAAGGTGGACTCATCAGAGAACAAAACATGTTTCACATTGTCCACAGCCCAAGATTTGCGCTCCTTGCACCATTGAAACCGACGTTTGGCATTGGCACGAGTGACCAAAGGTTTGGCTATAGCAGCCCGGCCGTGTATATTGACCCTGTGGAGCTCCCGACGGACAGTTCTGGTGGAAAAAGGAGAGTTGAGGTGCACATTTAATTCTGCCGTGATTTGGGCAGCCGTGGTTTTATGTTTTTTGGATACAATCCGGGTTAGCACCCGAACATCCCTTTCAGACAGCTTCCTCTTGCGTCCACAGTTAATCCTGTTGGATGTGGTTTGTCCTTCTTGGTGGTATGCTGACATTACCCTGGATACCGTGGCTCTTGATACATCACAAAGACTTGCTGTCTTGGTCACAGATGCGCCAGCAAGACGTGCACCAACAATTTGTCCTCTTTTGAACTCTGGTATGTCACCCATAATGTTGTGTGCATTGCAATATTTTGAGCAAAACTGTGCTCTTACCCTGCTAATTGAGCCTTCACACTCTGCTCTTACTGGTGCAATGTGCAATTAATGAAGATTGGCCACCAGACTGGTCCAATTTAGCCATGAAACCTCCCACACTAAAATGACAGGTGTTTCAGTTATTTTGTCCAACCCCTGTATATAATTGGATTAGGTATATACAGTGTATCACAAAAGTGAGTACACCCCTCACATTTCTGCAGATATTTAAGTATATCTTTTCATGGGACAACACTGACAAAATGACACTTTGACATAATGAAAAGTAGTCTGTGTGCAGCTTATATAAGAAATCTATTCTTCCCTCAAAATAACTCAATATACAGCCATTAATGTCTAAACCACCGGCAACAAAAGTGAGTACACCCCTAAGAGACTACACCCCTAAATGTCCAAATTGAGCACTGCTTGTCATTTTCCCTCCAAAATGTCATGTGATTTGTTAGTGTTACTAGGTCTCAGGTGTGCATAGGGAGCAGGTGTGTTTAATATAGTATTACAACTCTCTCATACTGGTCACTGAAAGTTCCAACATGGCACCTCATGGCAAAGAACTCTCTGAGGATCTTAAAAGACGAATTGTTGCGCTACATGAAGATGGCCAAGGCTACAAGAAGATTGCCAACACCCTGAAACGGAGCTGCAGCACAGTGGCCAAGATCATCCAGCGTTTTAAAAGAGCAGGGTCCACTCAGAACAGACCTCGCGTTGGTCGTCCAAAGAAGCTGAGTGCACATGCTCAGCGTCACATCCAACTGCTGTCTTTGAAAGATAGGCACAGGAGTGCTGTCAGCATTGCTGCAGAGATTGAAAAGGTGGGGGGTCAGCCTGTCAGTGCTCAGACCATACGCCGCACACTACATCAAATTGGTCTGCATGGCTGTCACCCCAGAAGGAAGCCTCTTCTGAAGTCTCTACACAAGAAAGCCCGCAAACAGTTTGCTGAAGACATGTCAACAAAGGACATGGATTACTGGAACCATGTCCTATGGTCTGATGAGACCAAGATTAATTTGTTTGGTTCAGATGGTCTCAAGCATGTGTGGCGGCAAACAGGTGAGGAGTACAAAGATAAGTGTGTCATGCCTACAGTCAAGTATGGTGGTGGGAATGCCATGGTCTGGGGCTGCATGAGTGCAGCAGGTGTTGGGGAGTTACATTTCATTGAGGGACACATGAACTCCAATATGTACTGTGAAATACTGAAGCAGAGCATGATCCCCTCCCTCCGGAAACTGGGTCGCAGGGCAGTGTTCCAGCATGATAATGACCCCAAACACACCTCTAAGATGAGCACTGCTTTATTGAAGAGGCTGAGGGTAAAGGTGATGGGACTGGCCAAGCATGTCTCCAGACCTAAACCCAATAGAACATCTTTGGGGCATCCTCAAGCGGAAGGTGGAGGAGCGCAAAGTCTCGAATATCCGCCAGCTCCGTGATGTCGTCATGGAGGAGTCGAAAAGCATTCCAGTGGCAACCTGTGAAGCTCTGGTAAACTCCATGCCCAGGAGAGTTAAGGCAGATCTGGGAAATAATGGTGGCCACACAAAATATTGACACTTCAGGAACTTTCACTTTTGTTGCCGGTGGTTTAGACATTAATGGCTGTATATTGAGTTATTTTGAGGGAAGAATAAATTTACACTGTTATATAAGCTGCACACAGACTACTTTTCATTGTCTCAAAGTGTCATTTTGTCAGTGTTGTCCCATGAAAAGATATACATAAATATCTGCAGAAATGTGAGGGGTGTACTCACTTTTGTGATACACTGTATGTATCTACATCCACCTGTTGATACCCAATAAATAGTTTTGCTGGAGGAGTTGCTTTGTTAAAGGTTATGATGAAGGTGTTTGTTTTATTATAATGCGTCTAGTGCAGGGGTCGGCAACCTTTTTTGTACTCTGTGCCGATTGAAAAAAATAGGTTGAAGATGAAGTAATAAGTGTGCCATGGAAAACGTCATATAACACAAACTGTTGCTATGTATGTGACATACACCAATTAATCAGTTAATTAATCTTACATGTCAGTGTGATCCTTGTCCCTGACTCTCTACAAAGATGATCCATCTGTAGTGTATATGAGGTGAACTTACTGGCTTAAATTTTTGAAGAACACTGGTTTGTTTCTTGTACCTTGAAATTGCTCGTTTGATTGATTCCATTTTGTCAGCATCATCCTTAAATGAGCTTTGGTGCTTTGTCTCAAAATAGCAGCGCACACGAGGTGCGACAAACGATGCTTTCACCGCACATAGCACACACAGGCCGGTCTTTTTGTTGAATAAATCCGTACAAATCTGTCCAGTCTTGTTGAACTGAACGAACATCCACTTTTGCACGTTTAGCAGCCATGCTATACCACGTTTTGCACAAAACTGAAAGCTGACTCACTTCTGACACCTTGATTTAACCTTAACTAGCATAAATTACTCAACCTTAACTGGCCATAGGTGGAGGAGGTTAAGGTGGAGTAATTTATGGTTGTTAAGGTTAATCAAGGTGTCGGGAGTGAGCATATGGCGGATAAGGACGGATCCAACTAATAAGGCGCAACCCTGAGCATGAAAAACATTTTTTTACTCTTACCAATCAGAGTGCCAGACAAACGTGCTTCAAGTGCCAGCTTTGGCACGCGTGCCATAGGTTGCTGACCCCTGGTCTAGTGTAAGTAACATCTTGGGCGGTTAGTTCTGTGGTAATTTCATCATCTTCCATCCCTTCTAAGTCTCGACATCTAATAACTCCTTTGCTGCTATTTAGCGAAGGGTGAGGGAAGCCCTTTGTGCTAATTCCAAAAAAGTTGTTAATGCTCATTAAATATTCTGCTTGTATTTTATTTTTTTTTACATTCCTGATCTTAACTTTCTGGCATCTTTGACAAGTCCTGCAATTCCCATGATGCCTTTATGAATTGCAAATGGGGATAATTTTGTCAACTGTATTTCTGCATGTGTAGATTCCATTATTATAAATCTTGGCCAATTTTCCACTATAGAATAAGTGTCTAATTCAATGTCTATATCTGGGTCATTCTCAATCATTTTTCTTTTTGGATTTTGTTTGGTACTCATATTTGATTAGTTTAAGGTTCATCACCTGTGCTCCCCACCCTTCTTGGAGCCCAACCAGGGGGATGCACAGAGCCATGGATCTCCAGCGGTTGTGCATCAGGGATACAGGCGTGATATACTCAAGCTTTCAGCTGGTTTTGGCACTTGATTGACCCTAAGCCAGCGCCTTCTAGGGATCTCATAGAAGATACAACCTAGGGCATGTCCTGACCAGCCGATTGATTGGAGCGGGCCTCCTCAACCTGGGACCTATTCTACCCCGGGTCCCCACAGGGTGCTAACATGAGTGTAAAATGTGATTTCAGACTTAAAGTGAATTCCACATTATAAAGGTATTTAGAGTGTAAATGTTGAATTTTCAGTAGATCTTTGTAAGCTAGTAAATTATTTAACATCAATCACACTAAAACATCTACACATTCAAAACCAAAAACCTGGGATTTCAGTTCTAGTTTATTTAATGGTGCTTAACTAATTAATCATGACAGGAAAGTGGTGTTTTTATTGTTTACAGTCTTAGCTTAGCTTGCTAAAAGAGAGCTAAACAAATGAGGTATGGCTTGGTACAGTAGTGCAGCTAGTACTGCGTCATTTGTAGTTATTGTGATGTGAACATTGAGTTTTGATGTAATGTAAGTTTTTGATTCTATTATGGCTGAACAATTCATTAAGGGTGGATATCAAATAATAATGTTCAATTTGTATGTTAACTGTAACACTTTTAAACATCTACAATTAATTCAAATAATAAAATAAATATACAAGCTTGACAGCCTCAATATTTTTTTATCTTCCCACACAAACTACATGAACACGACCGATTCAGGTACACCAGTTTGATCACAGTGAAACCTTCTGCCCGACATGCATTTAAAAGCAGCATCTGTCCAAGGTGTGTTTCCAACTTGTGCCTCTTTTTCTCCACTACGTCCCCGACCAGGATGAACTGGTTAATGTAACTGAGTCAGTGAGTCAGGATGTATTAAACTTTGTGTTCATGAAAAACATGATTTAGTTCCACAAATTAATTTCAGAACATTAAACTGCCAGCTATTCAGAGTTAACATGCTAAGTCAGAGCTAAAATACTAAGACAGAGCTAAGTTGCTAACTGAACCACAAGAACTGATGATTTCTAGTTAAAATCTCTCAGTCTCAGGACCTGAACCAGCAGTAGATGTTTTCTGGTTCTCATGCTGCTGTGTAACTGATCAATGTAATGAATATAAACTGGTTGTTACTGGCTTGTTGCTAAAATGTCAGTGTTACCTCTGTGAATGTTGCTAACTAAAGAGCTAATCCACAAAATTCATTTTATTCCTGTATAAAAGAACAATGAGAATTTAAAATAACAATTATGATTTTTTTTTAAAGCTGAATCACATTTTTCCTCATTCATGATAATTTCCTACAGCAGGTTCAACACCAGAAACTCAGGTGCTGCTAGTTTAGGATCTAATCTCAGGTAAGTTAGTGAGCTACAGTAAAGAAACAATCATGATAGGATGTGATAAAGTATGAATACTCCAAAGAGTCTCAAACAAACCATCTGCCAAAGTTCAGCTTTTATTAAAATGATGCTTCAAACTGAAACAGATCTTCTGTATCTACAGTGTGAAAGTGAAGATCTTACCAAAGTATCTCCAGTTTACAGTGTGGATTCTTCAGTCCAGCAGAGAGCAGCTTCACTCCTGAATCCTTCAGTTTATTGTAACTCAGATACAGATGTGTCAGACTGGAGGAGTTTAAACTGAGAACTGAGGACAGAACTTCACAACTTTCCTCTGTTAGATTACAATCCCACAACCTGGAGAGAAATAATCAGATCAGACTACATTGCAGATAAAAGTAAGATCAGTTGCATTAATGAATTAAATAATAACAGGACTGCTCTACTGTATTGATGTTCAAAGGAGCGGAGCTTCACATTTCTACACAGTCCTAAATAGTGGAAGCGCTAACTATAGCCATGTAGCTACTGAGAATTAACACAATGTTACTCACTGATTATAAATGACAAATTGATCTTCATCTCCATCCTAAAACATAGATGAGAGTGACACTGGATCCACCATGGTCCTGACCAGTATGAAGTATCTAAACTAAATGTACATTCCATAATTACTCACTATTTTACTCTGTAAACGTTCCACTCTCACTGCTGTATTTCTGCACGACTGGGAACTAATTATTATCAGGAAGCTCTACATAGAAACTGCTGTCACTAACATTCAGGGTTAGAGGTACAAATACTTCTGCTCCTGCTTTCAGGTGAAATTCTACATTCTGTATAAAACTAATGCACGAGTCTAAACATGTAATTTACACGTCATGTTTATGTAAACTGAGCTCTGTTTATTCCACGTCTGATTCATGAAACTGTCAAAACAATCTGATTATTATTACAGTGTTTTCATTAGAGTAAAATTTATTCTCCTGAAAACATGATTACACATCAGTCAGATCAATTCACTCCATGCTAGTATTCTCAGATCTCAGCAAAAGTCGGCTAGTGTAGCTAGTATTAATGTATTTCTCTCTTTATTACTGAACTTCATTATTTAGTCCAGAGCTCTGTGGTTGATGATTTTCATCATTTCAAATTAGATTTTCTACTCAGTATAATCAGCAGAGTGTAAGGTAGTAGGTGGTGCAGGAACTGTTAGCATTATATTTACTTTACTAAATTAATGTTAATTTCAGACATATTTCGAGATCAGCCTGCAGCACTATAATTCTGCACCTTCTCAGTTTCGTACTTTTAACTATTAGTGTTTGTGTAATGAAATCATGAATTAAACATTTATATAATTAAACATCAATCAGATCAATTCACTTTATGTTATCATTCTCAGATCTCAGCATAAGTGGGCTAGTGTACCTTACTACTGAAACACCTGAGCGCCTCGTGTTACAAAAATAAAAAAGTGCGTTTTGTCAAGTCTACCACTCCAAAACAAAAGTTAGACAAGGATAGCACGCGAAACTTGAGCGAGCAGTGCAGCTTCACAAATGCAGACAGCACGTTCTGTTTTTCCTGGACACTTCACAACAGATTTAAAGAAATGGCAGTCGCAGCAGTGCAGATAACGCTTCCAGAGCCCTTCGACTTCTCCAACCTCACCTGAGTGGCCCAGATGGATTAGCCAGTTCGAATGCTTTTATATAGTATCGGGACTGAGCACAAAACTGTTAGGCTCTGTGGCGTCAGGGGAATGTGCCATCTCTCTCTGACACCACAGGCCTTACAGAGCAGAAACGAGCTGCTCATTTAAAAACCTGGCCAGCTCGTTAGGGCGAACGGGCTGCAGCTGTGCCTTGTGCCTTCCCTTATTTAAGGGAAAGGTGCAGAGCTGTAGCCGTCGCACCTTCTGCTGTTGTTGGCCATTTTCTTTCTTTCAGTTTGTTTGGCACTGCGGTGTCCTTTTATGTTTGTCTATTTTAATTCTAGGTTGTGCCACCGCACTGTACTGCCGCTGCCGCCGCCGTGCCGCCGCCACCGGGCCACCGCTATTGGGCCGCCGCCAGGTCGCCGCCGCCGAGCCGCCGCCACCGCCGCCGCCATTGTGCCGCCGCCGTTGAGCCGCCGCCGCCGCCGCCTGGTCGCCGCCGCCACCTTGAGATTCATTAGGAGCGCCCAGAGGAACGCGACCCCCTCCCAGCGCAAAGCACTGGTGACAGTGCAGTGGCTGGTGACAGCGCCGTTTCATTTAGTCGTTTAAACCCGCAATTAAATCACACCCGGTAGCTGGCATGGCGCTGACCAGCATAAGCTGCTGGAGAGCGCCGTGCCATTTATCTACCGGCGGTGTTACCCCCCTTCTTCGGCCAACAGCGCAAGGTTTCCCACCTCGCGAACCCGGTCGCTTCGCCTCTTCAGTGCTGGGAGCGGTTTTGCTTTCAGCGTTGCTGTGGCAGCATGCTTAAGCTCCCAGCCTGGAGGTGAGCGACCAGGGTTCGCGCCTCGCGCTTCCCCTTTTTTCCCCTTTATGTTTTTTCCTTGTTTCTTTCAGCCTGGCGTCACCGGCTGCCTTCGGGATTTCCCGAAGTGTTTTTGTTCTTGTTATTTCTTTATTTTATTGTATATTATGTTTATTATTTGTAAAATAAAACCCTTTTTTTTAAAACCCTCTGCATCCTTGGGTCCTTTCTCCCCACATCATAACAAAAACCAGGTCAACTCTCTACTCTATGAGATGGGAGTTGATGCAGACGATATCCCAGTGGTGCTCCCACTGAGTGAGTCAGATAAAGAGAAATATGACATTGTTATACAAGCATTCCAGCAACACTGTGTGGGTAGACACACTGTCATATTTAAGAGAGACCAGTTTAATCGCAGATGCCAAGAAGAGGGAGAAAGTGCAGAGACATTTATCACAGCAGTACATAAGCTTGCAGAGCATTGTAATTTTGGCATACTAAAAGAAGAACTAATAAGGGATAGAATTGTTATGGGAATCAGCGACCACAGATTGTCTGAACTTCTGCAGCTATATCCTAATTTAACTCTGAACAAGGCAATACAAAAAGTCCTCCAAAATGAAACTGTGAAAAAACAACAAGCTGTACTGCATGGCCCCAATAATACAGGAGCAGCTAAGGACATTAACATAGATGCTGTCAGATAAAAGGGGGAAACAAAAAGAAGTTTCAAAACCCAAAGTTGAGGCATGATGAAAAAAGTGTCCACAAAAGTAAACAGTATCATTACCAAAAAGACTGTGGTAGATGTGGTGTAGCAAAAAAGCACAAATGGAAAGACCAGCTAGAGAGGCTGAATGCCATAAGTGTCACAAAGAAGGGCACTTTGCTGTAGCATGTCGCACATCCAAAATTGACTCTGTGTGGGTGTTTTCAAGGGGTCCCCACAGCAAAAGGTTGTAACTGCATCCAAGACGTTTATGTTGTTGCTGGACTTGCAAAAGCACTGTTAGGATTACCAGCAATTGAAGCCCTGGGTCTGGTCCACTGCCTGGATGCTCTTACAGAACAGAACACCCCAAAGGCAATAGAGAGGGTCATCAACACCGCCCAGAAAATCATTGGGCACCCTCTCCCATCACTAAAAGAGCTCTACAGCACCCGCAGTCTCAGGAGGGCACACAAAATTAAAAAAGACACACCCAAAGTACACACCCAGGGTACCGGATGTTCGAACTGCTGTCCTTGGGTAGACGGTACAGGCAAATCAAAACAAGGACTAATAGACTAAGAGACAGTTTTTACAACAGGGCAATAGCTTTGTTAAACAAAAACATGTGACACAACAGGCGTCATTCAATGGGTATTATCACTTCATTTAACTTTAATGGGACATGTGCAACTTCTAATTTAAATTTGAATAGGTTCTGCTTTTGTTTTGTTTGAGTGCTGTTTTTACATTTATATCTGTATAGAGTACTTTTATAGTTTGCTTTTTTTTTTTTCTTGCACCGAGGGGTTGGGGGGGGGGGGGTTGTATTCCAATTTCGTTGTTCCAGTGTACAAGTACAATGTGCAATGACAATAAAGGATTTGTATTCGTAAGTACAGTAAAATGTAAATATCTGGATTTTATTTGTAAGTAAACAGAAAAAAACTCAGTACAGCACATCTTTGTGCAGAATAAGCAGCATCAACAATACAAACATTTATCACTACAAGCTGCAGCATCGTCGTTGTTCCACCCAATCACGAGCAACTCAGCTTATCCATGCTGTTAATAAATGATCATTTATCCAAATAACACTGCTGAGTTTCTCACTTCTGCTTCTCCAGGTGTCAGTGCTACTAAATATTATAAAAGTAATGCATGAGCAACAAAACCTCACGGTCGTTCAAGATGGTGACCAGTGTGGTTAAGATGTAAGATATTTTGTCATTAAACTCTCATTCTGTAAACTGGAAATTATCTTTTAGACTTCATGGTTCATTTAATTTGCAAATGCATCCAATTTGTCTTTCGATGCTGACAGACTCGAGATTTTCATCCAAATCACCAAGGAAAGCACGTCGCTGCCCACGCCCTCTTTACATGTGTACAGCCCTCCTAGGGCCCTTAGGGTCCTTACACAGCATATGAAGACCCATTTACCCACATATACTCAGGCTCGAACAGAAGACAAACCACTTTTCAAAAATAGTTTGAATAACTCAGAGTTACTTATTATTTATATTAATGCCAAAGGTTTACATGATCTTTTGAAAAAAAAAGCATTATTTCTAATTGTATCTTTAACTTTTTCTGAGTCAAGAGGGGGAGACATTTAATCTTTCTCTGCTATGAGAATGAGGAACATTTTAGTAATTCTTAAAAAAGGATGGATCATTCGATCCTGTGTGATCTATAAATCGGTCAGGCAATAATAAGTCTCAAAGGAGGGTGATATTAGAAATTTTTTTATATGGTAAATTAAATAAATAAACAATAATTGTGCATTAAATGTGCCAAACTTTGTTCCCTGTATAAGGTGTGTTTACTCAATCTCACTTACAAAATCTAATAAAAATATTTTGTCTAATTTTTGCACAATAATGTATAAGTTTATCACAAACCAGTAGCTTAATTTTACCTCCAGTAAAATGTATAAACATAAAAAATCATTGTAATTCTGTTTCTCAAAGTTTCTCATAGTTTTATAACTCAGTTGTAATTGAAAGTTTAAACTTAAACTTTTTTACCTGTGAGAACTCAAATTAATTTTCATGTCTGGGTGTGGTTAGTGAAATTGAACCCAAGTGACAATTAAATTTGGTTAACTCAGGGGTGGGCAAACTTTTTGGCTGAAGGGCCACACTGGGTTGTAAAATTTTACAGAAGGGCCGGGCGATAGACTTTAACAAAGGTCGGGGTCAGTAGTGTTTGGAGTGTGCAAACTAGTGAAATCAACTGAAATGCAAGGTATTAAAGAAAAAAAGGTTAAAAAAAGCAGGTTTTAAGTAGGGCTGTGCGATATGATTAAAAAACTAATATCTGTACAATGGCAGGTCACTGCCTGTATTTTACCTTATATTGTTTATGTTCTCTTAAAAACACAAAATACTGTAGTTCTGATACATTCTGACAGAATTGTTTATTTTAGAAGTGTTTATTTTTTGTGATGCATTTGCATTTTGACATTAAACAAAACAGCAGAATCTCACAATCACATTTATGCTGTCGGTTTTATGAACAAAGAGATTGAAATTCTGCTCAGTATCTGAATTTTGGAAGCTCTGATTGGTTTATAGAACTGTTTATCAAGGCATGACCTCGGAATCTCTTGAACAAATCCCTCCCTCTCCCAAAACAAACTTCCTCCTGTTCTCCACTTTGCTTCCTCCCTCACGCATTTCAAATCATTGCTTAAAACACATCTTTTTCCTGAGCATTTTTCATAGTTTCATAGTTTATTTTTTGTCCTTGTTTTTGTTGTAAAGTGTCTTTGAGCATGGTTAAAGGCGCTATATAAGTATAACTTATTGTTATTATTATTATTATTATTATTATTATTATTATTAACAAATGAACCGTTTCATTAAGTTGTATGAGTACGACAGCATAATGAAATGAAAGAGTGAACAAAACGAATGAATCTTTACCGTAGATAAGAGCTCAGCTCCCTGATTCGATTCCAATGAGTAATTCATTTGAAAATGGGCGGCACGGTGGCTAAGTGGGTAGCACTGTCGCCTCACAGCAAGAAGGTCCTGGGTTCGAACCCCAGGTGGGGCAGTCTGGGTCCTTTCTGTGTGGAGTTTGCATGTTCTCTCCGTGTCTGCATGGGTTTTCTCCGGGAGCTCCGGTTTCCTCCCACAGTCCAAAGACATGCAAGTGAGGTGAATTGAAGATACTAAATTGTCAAAGACTGTGTTTGATATAACCTTGTGAACCGAAAAATCTTGTGTAATGAGTAACTACCATTCCTGTCATGAATATAGCCAAAGTGTAAAAACATGATGTTAAAATCCTAATCAAATAAACAAACAAATTCATTTGAAAAGAGTCATCTCTGACTTGTTGACTCAGCAATTCAGTTAGCAAGCAAAGAATTTTGTAAATTTTTAACGGGCTGGATCAAACACCCTAACAGGCCCTAATGTGGCCAGCGGGCCCGTAGTTTGCCCACCACTGGGTTAACTGGTTGATTTAGCAGCTAAGGGGGCAATACATTTTTCACACAGGGTCAGGCAGGGCTAAACAACATTTGTTCTTGAATAAATAAAACTATTATTTAAACACTGCAAACTGATGTGAGTCAAAACAAAACCACATTGGTGGTCAGTAAAATATTTTTGTTTAAATACTCACATAGCTTTTTTTGTTGATTGAATCACTGGCAGCAGTCTTCGAACCCCTTCATCTGATGACATGTATTCTTCCAGAGTAAACTCTTCCTTATCTGAGTTACATAAAGCAACCACCACCGCTGCCCACTGAACAGGAGAAAAATCGACTCCATGTAGACGATTATAACCAGGCTTTTCTAGGGATGTTTGGACTTCAAGCACTAAAAAAGATCATTCAGGTTTTTTAGTCAGTGGACTAGTGGCAAGTTTTTCCACAAATATGTAATAACCAGCACAGTATAAAAAAAGGTGGTGGTTGGTTGGGGCTTTGACTCAGTTAATAACAGATCACAAGTTCATCTCCATGTGCACTGTTTACACAGAACATTTTCCCAAAAACATTTTGCAACAACATAAAGGAAAAGATCAATGATTCTTTAATTGAAAATGTTTTAAAATTAAAGAATTAAAAAAAGTAATTATGTACTTATAAAGGCTTGTGTTTTTAAATATTTGTTTGTATGTTCCAACCATTGTAAAGTGTTCTTTAGCTTGGAAAAGGCGCTATATTAAAAAAACAAGCAATGATGTCATGGTATCACATGGTTTCAGCTACTTCAGCCTCATTTTAATAGAAATCCTCCCAGTAGTGTGAACAGTGCAGACAGTTTTATATCCAGTTATTTCACCTCTGCAGTAGTGCAGTGACCAAAAAGCCAAAAACAAAAGATTGTAGGAAAACAAAATGGAACAAAAGAACAAAATGGAAAGTACATGTTGAAGCAGCTGGAGAAGAGTGAAACAGATGTATAAATGCTGTTTTTAACTCTGATGTCTAGATAAACAGTAATTATATTTTATGTTATTCTCTGTTCTAATCTGATGTAAAAATATCATGTATCAGGTTCACAAGCATTAACTACCTTTCTTAGCATCTTTCTCTCTCCACCGTGTAACTAAAAAGAGGAAAAAAACAGTGAAAACATTTACATGTAAAACAAGAAGACACAAGGATTGTTACATTAAATTGTAATAATGAGATTAAGCAGAACTTTATGCTTCTTCCAACATAAAATCCTGACATAAAACAAAGATTTTCTTAAGGAGACTATCAGTAAGCAGACTATGTACAGTGGTGTTCAAAAAAATAGCAGTTCAACACCATTAACCTGATAAATCACTGTTTTTAGTAGAAGTGATATTTCTACATAGCAAAAACTTTACTTGAAAGTGTAGTAGAGTAATGAAAACAAAACAAACCCAACAATTAACACATGCATGCTACTCATTCTGAGTAATCGAAGCATTGATTAAAAGGGGCTTGTTCAAAATAATAGCAGTGAGGAGTTCAGTTGGTGAAGTCATTCATTCTGCAGAGAAACGGGTGTCAATTTTGGCCCTTATTTAAGGTAGGAGGGTGGCAAATGTTGCACAGGTTGGTCATAGCACATTTCCTTCTGAAATACTGGGTAAAATGGGTTGTTCCAGACATTGTTCTGATGAACAGCATACTTTAATTAAAAAGTTGATTGTAGAGGGAAACAAACATACAGAGAAGTGCAGCAAAAAAGCTAAAATGATCTCAAATGCCTTAAAGTGACAACCAAAACCTGAAAGACGCGGAAGGAAGCGTGGAACTGCTGTTCGAAAGGATCGAAGAATAGCCAGAATGGCAAATACTCAGCCAATGATCACCTCCAGAAAAATCAAGGAACATCTGAATTTACCCGTGAGTACAGAAGATGATTAAGTGAAGGCAATTTACCAGCAAGAACTACTTGCAAAGTCCCGTTGTTAAGAAAAAGACGTGTCCTGAATGGGTTTAAAAAAACACATTGACTGGTCCAAAGAGAAATGGCTCAACATTTTGTGGACTGGTGAAAGCAAAATTGTCAGACGACCCCCGAGCACTGAATTCAAGCCAAAGTACACTGTGAAGACAGTAAAACACGGTGGTACAAAATGATGATATGGGGATGCTTTTCATACCATGGTGTTACGCCTATTTATCACATACAAGGGATCATGGATCAGTCTAAATATATCAGAATACTTCAGGAAATCATGTTGCCCTATGTGGAAGAAGAAATATCCTTTAAATGGGTGTTTCAACATGACAATGACCCAAAAAATCTTGGTAACAGAAAAACAAGATTGAGGTAATAGAGTGGCCAGAACAATCCCGACTTCAATCCCATAGAGAACTTGGGCTGAACGTGTTTTTTTGAGGCAAAACTCAAAAATACAGAAGAACTGTGGAATGTAGTCTGATCATCCTGGACAGGAATACCTGTTCAGAGGTGCCTGAAGTCGGTCGACTCCATGCAACACAGATCTCGGAAACAATTGTTATGCCACTAAAGTAAAGTGAAACCTCAAACATTTTTTTCAGTTTTTAAAGAAAAATGCTGGCACTGCTATTTTTTTGAACAGCCTAATATTCATTTTTCTTACATTTCTGTAAATGATTAACACAACTGGCTAAATTTTGTTAATGTTTTGATTTAGAATTGAAAGTGTAGTATTTTCAGTGGATTTGCATTTATGGAAATAAAAGTTATTATAATGATTTTGTGCTTTATTAACTTTTTTAAAATCACTGCTATTTTTTGAACACTACTGTATATCATAGGTCATCTCTACAACCTGCTCCTCTAATCTCATCTTGTTATTAAAATACACGATTAGATGTTGAAAAGGATCTTACAGCATTTTCTTAGTGACCACAAGTTTAAATCAAATTTGATGGGCACTGTATATGTCATCTGTACAAAGAACATTTTCCCAGAAGCATTTTGGAGCAAAAATGAAAGGGAACCATTAAGATTAATGATTTTTAAAAAGGGGGAATGTTTTGTAAAGCCAGGGCTTTTTAAAAATTATTTTTTCCATAAAAAGATTTTTTAAATATTCATTGGTATGTTCCAACTAGGATAAATGTCCTTGCATTTGGGAAAATCACTATATACATTTTTATTATTTCCAAGAAAAACCAGAAGAAACAAACCAGTGATGTCATGGTATTTGTTTCACAGCTACTTCAGCTTTATTTTAATAGAAAACCTCCCAGTAACAGTGCACTAGACCGGCCTGCTTTTTATCCTGATACAGAGATTTGTGACCAAACAAGCCAAACTGAACTTTATTTAGAATGTGTTGTTGCAGGACTGTAATGCAGGAATATATGTTCATTAATTAATGAAATTGAACATGAAAAAAAACATAAAATATCTCAGGTTAATCCCTGTGCTGATGCTGTCCCAACTTTTTCTGATTTGGGATTGTATATATATTCCATATTGTTAACATATATTAATAATAATTTTTCTAGGTTTCATTTGTTTGCTTCTGATTTCTCATTCTGTTTTCTCTAACCTGTTGTCTTTGTTTTGAATGTTTTGTTACAATCTGACGTAAAAGTAAAATGAGCTGACATTATAAAACAAATGTTCTAAATTCACCTTTCTCAGCGTACTCCTTTCTCCATCTTTTAACTAAAATAATAAGAAAAAAAAAACAATAAAACATTTTCATGTAAAAAAAAAATTACATTTTTTTAATTAAACTGTAACAATGTGATTAGGCAGAACATTATGGATCTTTTTCCTTTAAAAACTCCATAAACCTTTACATGCATTTATGGTGCATTCACATGAGAAGCATTTTGGCGTTACACAGCGTTTTGGTGCACAGCACCGCCACACTCCATAGGAAACAACAAGACAGACATAGTGGTAGTTTTGCTGCGTCTCATGTGAATGTGCCCTGCTGGCTGAAGTAAAGAAGTTTTCGAACATGAACAGCATTAAACAACATTTAAATTTACAATTTCAGGATAATTCTCACCTTTCCAACTCATGAAAACTACAAACCCAATTCCTATGATCATGATCAAACTTCCAACTGAAACAATGATGACAGCAGTTTTCCATGCTGAGAAAATCTGATCTGAAACACAAAAGAAAGAAATAAAATATAAATACAGTCAGCTCCAAAATTATTGGCACCCCTGGTAAAACATGAAGAAATCAAACTTTTAATTGGAGGAAATTTATTTCAAGAAAACAAAACTTTTAACATAAAAACTGCTTTTAATAATATATTATTATATATTAAAAAAAAATTTAACTAAATATAATCCATGATTCCATTGCACTTTATCTGCAAATCAGGGATTGATGAAAAGAATTCACAGTTTTTTTTTATTAATGGTAAGTTCTAGACCAGTGGTTGGCAAACTACGGCCCGTTGGCCACATAATGATTGGCTCCACTTGCTAACTAAATCACTGAGTCAACGAGTCAGAGATGACTCCTTTCAAATGGATTAATCATTGGAATTGAATCAGGGAGATGAGCTCTTATCTACGGTAAAGATTCATTCGTTTTGTTCACTCTTTCATTTCATTATGGTGTCGTGCTCATACAACTTAATGAAACGGTTCATTTGTTAAAGAGATTCTGAGGTCATGCCTTGATAAACAGTTCTATAAACCAATCAGAACTTCCGAATTCAGCTACTGGGTGGAATTTCAATCTCTCTGTTCATTTGTTGTTGGATAAGTGACAGCTTAGTGAACGAATCAGCTTTTTACCGCGAAAGCCGAGAGAATAAACAATCAATGGGTACAATTGGGTATGAATCTTACATATTCTGGAGACATTCAAGATGGTTGCCAAGAAAAAAAAAAGTGGATTGTATCCTTGATGGATTAAAACACGGATCAGGTATGCAGATGATTTTCTGCTGCTGTGTGATTGATCTGGGTCGCAGTTCTGCTGTTTACTGTGTGCTTTCATTTTGCAGTGATAGCAAAGCTTCATCAAATATTGTGATTTTTTATGCTCATTTATTTGAAGTAAAACCGACAGCATAAATGTGATTGTGAGATTCTGCTGGTTTGTTTAATGTTAAAATGCAAATGCATCACAAAACATAAACACTGTAGATTTGTCAGAATGTATCAGAACTACAGTATTTTGTGTTTTTAAGAGAACATAAACAATATAAGGTAAAATACGGGCAGTGGCCTGCCATTGTACTTTAAGAGATGTTAGTTTTTTAGTCATATCGCACAGCCCTACTTTAAAGCCTTCATTGTTTAACCTTTTTTCTTTAATACTTTGCACTTTCACTAGTTTGCACACTTCAAACACTACTGACCCCAACCTTTGTAAAAGTCGATCGCCCGGCTCTTCTGTAAAATTTTTAAACCCAGTGTGGCCCTTCGGTCAAAAAGTTTGCCCTTCAGCTGTTAACTGTTCACACACACGTCCACCATCATGTTTGACACTGTGGTTCTTAGAGTCCCAGAATCAAAAAAATGGCATTGTACTAATGTAACCAAATCTAGGTAATATTTTAATGTGTTTAATTGGTTAAATAAGTGACAGTGACAGAGATGTCTAAACACAAGAAATCAGGACAAGGACAATTTTAATGACACTATGTACTGTTGTCATTTTTTAAAGACATAAAATTCTTACAGCAAAGTTCACAGGCTCCTACAGTTCAATCATTACTTACTAGAGATGATGAACTCGGTCTCCTTCATGTGATGTCTCTGTTGGACTCTGCAGTAGAACTTGCCTGCATCACCGTTGAGTACAGTGATACGTCGTTGAACACTAAAGAATTCTCCGTCTCTGTGTGTTTCTGTTACTCCACCACTCAGGTTGATTCCCTCATCACCCAGCCACAGAACCTCTGGCTCAGGCCTCCAGTTTTTAGATTCACACATTAGACTGAATCCTCCTGAATGATCAAAGCTCTCCAGAGTTATCAGTGGCTCTGTTCCAACAGCTGTAGATCAAGTTACACATCAAGTATCAGTATTTCCTCTTTCATAAACACAAATACACGATATGGACAAAAGTATTGGGACACCCCTTCTAATTTTTTTTAATTAATGCATTAAAATAACTTCAGTGGCCTGCACAAAGCCCTGACCTCTCAGCCCCAGCTTTGGAATAAAATGGAACAGCAATTGAGGCTTTCTGGACCAACATCTGTGCCCAGCGATCCAAACACTCTTTTGACAGAACAGGCACCAGTTCTCACAAAGATAACTTAATGTCTTGTGAGAAGCCTTCTCTGAAGAATGGCTTTAATATTTTAATAGCAGTTGTTTTTGGTTACCATTTGATGTCCAACAGTGGGGTGTAAACACAGGTGTGGTGTTGCGCACCCTGGACTCCCCTAAAAATAAATGCTGTAATTGTATTCCTTTTGCCCCTCCTCAAAATTTAGCCATGTCCTTGATTACATATTCTATTTAGGAAAAGCAATATTTTTGATGTTGTCCACCCAAACAATTCAAATGCCCACATCAGGATAATATCCTAGTAACACCTCTGTTCAACAAGCTCAACAAGCTTATGATCATGTCCAAATACTTTTTTAAATGTAACAATATTAGTCATAAATCAGCTACTATACCTTCAACTTTCACTTGAACAGTGAAATCATCATACCAGGTTTCAGCAGCAATGTAACATTTGTATTTCCCCTCATCAGAAACTTGAACATTAGCTAACAGCAGTGAGGCGTCTCCTTTTTCCAGCTTCTTATCAGATAAAGTTGTTCTCCCTATGTAAGATGGAATTTGCCCTGAATTAATTACTGTGTGATCTTTATAAAGATGTACTAGTAAGTTTTTTGTGTCTGGTCTGAACCACTCCACTCTCATGTCCACTGCACTGGTTTTGGGTTCAATGAAACAAGGCAGAACAAGATCAGAACCAGTAACTGCATATAGAGGAACATCTGGACCAACCAACCGAAAAGTTTCTGCAGAGAGAAAAAATATAAAACAAACATGAACGTCTTTTCATCACAGTCAGTTCACTCAGTGGCTTGATTTACTGGTGCTGGTCATAAAATTAGAATATCATGAAAAAGTTGATTTATTTCAGTAATTCCGTTCAAAAAGTGAAATTGTGAAAGTGTATATTATATTCATTCATTACACACAGACTGATATATTTCAAATGTTTATTTCTTTTAATGTTGATGATTATAACGAATGATTATAATATTGTGACAAGGTACAATATTGAAGACACCTGGTGCCACACTCTAATCAGCTAATTAACTCAAAACACCTGCAAAGGCCTTTAAATGGTCTCTCAGTCTAGTTCTGTAGGCTACACAATCATGGGGAAAACTGCTGACTTGACAGTTGTCCAAAAGACGACCATTGACACCTTGCACAAGGAGGGCAAGACACAAAAGGTCATTGCTAAAGAGGCTGGCTGTTCACAGAGCTCTGTGTCCAAGCACATTAATAGAGAGGCGAAGGGAAGGAAAAGATGTGGTAGAAAAGAGTGTACAAGCAATAGGTATAACCGCACTCTGGAGAGGATTGTGAAACAAAACCCATTCAAAAATGTGGGTGAGATTCACAAAGAGTGGACTGCAGCTGGAGTCAGTGCTTCAAGAACCACCACGCACAGACGTATGCAAGACATGGGTTTCAGCTGTCGCATTCCTTGTGTCTAGCAACTCTTGATCAAGAGACAGCGTCAGAAGCGTCTCGCCTGGGCTAAAGACAAAAAGGACTGCTGAGTGGTCCAAAGTTATGTTCTCTGATGAAAGTAAATTTTGCATTACCTTTGGAAATCAAGGTCCCAGAGTCTGGAGGAAGAGAGGAGAGGAACAGAATCCACTTTGCTTGAGGTCCAGTGTAAAGTTTCCACAGTCAGTGATGGTTTGGAGTGCCATGTCATCTGCTGGTGTTGGTCCACTGTGTTTTCTGAGGTCCAAGGTCAACGCAGCCGTCTACCAGGAAGTTTTAGAGCACTTCATGCTTCCTGCTGCTGACCAACTTTATGGAAATGCAGATTTCATTTTCCAACAGGACTTGGCACCTGCACACAGTGCCAAAGCTACCAGTACCTGGTTTAAGGACCATGGTATCCCCGTTCTTAATTGGCCAGCAAACTCGCCTGACCTTAACCCCATAGAAAATCTATGGGGTATTGTGAAGAGGAAGATGCGATACGCCAGACCCAACAATTCAGAAGAGCTGAAGGCCACTATCAGAGCAACCTGGGCTCTCATAACACCTGAGCAGTGCCACAGACTGATGGACTCCATGCCACGCCGCATTGCTGCAGTAATCCAGGCAAAAGGAGCCCCAACTAAGTATTGAGTGCTGTACATGCTCATACTTTTCATCTTCATACTTTTCAGTTGGCCAACATTTCTAAAAATCCTTTTTTTGTATTGGTCTTAAGTAATATTCAAATTTTCTGAGATACTGAATTTGGGGTTTTCATTAGTTGTCACTTATAATCATCAACATTAAAAGAACATTTGAAATATATCAGTCTGTGTGTATTGAATGAATATAATATACAAGTTTCACTTTTTGAATGGAATTACTGAAATAAATCAACTTTTTCATGATATTCTAATTTTATGACCAGCACCAGTATATCCCATCTTCTAATTCAGTTATTGGTTACTTATTAATATAATGGTGTGATAACCTTCATCTGCTCCCACTTGTGGCAGGAGGGTAAATTGACTTGCTGTAGTCCCAAACAGACTACAACCCCCCACGCCACAGCTTATTTCAGACTATATTAGGAAAGCTCAGAGATCAGATTGGCGCTGAACATTATACTAATGTTGTTGTAAGGGTTTGATTCTTTTTAGTGCATCAGCCCACAATTACTTTCATGTACACAGGATAATCATAGCACAGAAAATGTCGATTCCACAACTTATTTTCCTCCTCTTTTGTAAATGGCACACTAACCTTTTTTGTCAAGACTGTAGAGCATTTGTCTTCAATGCTCTGCCCTGTAGTATAGACTAATGTCTTATGTGTAAGATGTGATAAAAACATGGATCTGTTGTTTGTTATTTCTTGTTTATTAAATTATATGTTCTCTGTATTTGCTATATTTTACACAGTGGATTGAATGGGGAACCCACATCAGCTTTAATTCTTACTTTACCTGAGAAAGCACGATGGAAGAACAGAATCATAAAACAAACACACTTCATTTCTGAAATAAAAAAAATAAAACAATACATCAGTTTACTTATCCAGACCTTTTGAACTGAATTTGTATGAATTTACATTTGGTGTGATCTGTACAGGCAATAATACTCTTTCTGCTTAAGAGAGGTGCTCTTGGTTTAATTTCCAACAAACTCTTGTTCAGTTCAATTGCTACCCTGATTCAATCCAGCAACAATGATATGTTACCCCCTGTGTTCCATCAGCTTTCCTGTTAATGTGACTTTTTAATTGTCTGAGAACTGAAGACACTAATTGTTGACACTAAATGTTTATTTATTCTTGCTTGATACAAGACTTCAGCTGCTTAACAGTTTGTGGTCAGCGTCAGCAGGTTAACCTTTAATAAAAAAATATTTAATAAGATTTCATTTGTATTGTTATCAATACTCTAAAGAACAGCAGCTAGCAGAGGGATACAGCTAATTTAATACCAAACAGTATAAACAGTAAACAACATACCAAATAATAAATGTATTTATAAACGGTTTAACAGGGAGATCATATTAACAAAAGAAAAACATTTAAGACTTTTAATATTTTAGTCTGGAGCGATAAAGCAAAATGATTTCCTCCAAACATTCCTGCACACATAGTCTTACAACTAAAATAGTTTAATATATGTGTAAAATATTTGCTCCATACAGTTAAACCTTATTATTAATGTGTTTTGATTTTGCACAGCAAAAAGTACAGTGCTGGTCTAAATACAATTGACATAAAATTAATCTAATGTCAAATGTGTTTGCGCTTATACTATGTCATATATAGCAGTAGAGAATCGAGGGCTGGGAGGGGAGATAGAAAAACAACTCCGTTACCGAGACTGTCGGCCTTTCCCAAACCGTTCCCTCCTATGGAGGTAAATGTGTAGCAAAGGTTTTGCACCTGTGAAAAGAAAATCTGTCAAATTTGTACCTGTAAAAAATAAATCTGTAACTGTAAAAAACATTTGTACCTGTAAAAAATAAATCTGTAACTGTAAAAAACATTTGTACCTGTAAAAAAATTAATCTGTAACTGTAAAAAAGACTTGTACCTGTAAAAAATAAGTCTGTAACTGTAAACAAGATTGGTACCTGTAAAAAATAAATCTGTAACTGTAAAAAAACATTTGTACCTGTAAAAAATAAATTTGTACTTTTATTTACAATGTGAGAATAAAAACATTGCAGCACAGGGGGGCTTAGAACAGTAAAAATGTCTTACCCAATATCTGAAATATTTAGAACACAAAAAGCTATGTTTGATTATAGCATGCTATTTTTGTTTCTTTCTTTCAAGTTGGGTGTAAATGATCTATACAAGGTCTATCTGGAGAAACAAATTACGAAGTGTGATCCTCAGGTGAAGCATATAAAACAGACAAGGCTAGAAATTCAGTTGCTTGAATTTAAGATGGGTGTCGGTGCTAAGGGTGTATAAATATAAATGTTCTTACTAAAGAATAAGGACAAGGAATTTAATCATGCACAGAGCCTGACCATTTAGCTTCGATATTTGTAATGTGGGTAGCATCACATAAGATCTTGATGGAGAACAGTAAGTTGCAGAACGTGTATTAAATGTTACACTGTTTTATTTAAAACACTTGTTCATTTTTTAAGATAACAGTCGTTCATTTTTTAAGATAACAGTCACTACCTGTATGTGGAGGGATATTCTGTCTGCTGTTCACATAATTCTTTTCATTTTCTGCTGGTGCTTTAATGGGAATGTGGGCTTCATCCATGCAGCCACTAACCCTTGTGAATCCAGAAGATACTTTCCAGTTTTAATCTTTAATAATAAAGACAAACCTGCGATTCTGTGGCATTCCTCTTTGATGTTTATTACAGACAAACAAGGGTTTCAATGCTAGGCATACTTTTTGGATGGACACAGTTGCCTTGCCTATATGTTCAGTGTCTCCAACATCCTTGGAAATGTTTTATTGGCAAAAAAACTGAGAGCAATGTATAAAGTCTGCAAAGAAGTGAGGGCTGATCCACAAAATGTAATATTGCAAATGTGAATAGACCCATAACAGGGCAGTTGCAACATTCATCATTATGTAGTCAAATCATTCTGTAAGGTGGGTGCAGCGTCAGTGGAACCTACCACTCGTTCCTGACGTCGCAGGCTTTACAGAGCAATTAAGAGCTTGGCCTCAAATAGGCGGCCAGCTCGTTAGGGTGAACGACCTGCAGCTGCGGTTCCCCTATTTAAGGGGGCGTCGCCAGGCTGCACTTTTTGTTTCGTTTCCTTTTTTCATGTTTTGTACTTTTGTTCTGTGTTTGAAGCTCGGCTGCACTGCACCAGCCATTCCTTTTTTTATCAGGGCAAGAACGGTTACCCCAGGCACTTCGTAGAGCAGTTGGGTGTGTAAGCTGAAAGGCTGAGGTAACTAGGTTTTTGTTTCAACTGAGTAGGGAAAGCCGGTGCGATTAGGTGCAGTCCTCGAGCTGTGGTTGTTTTGGCTTCGCCGCTTCTTCCCCGCTTGCCAAGCTAGCAGCGGGTTAGCTTTGGGCTAATTGCCACTTTTCCGCATTCTTCTAAAGGCATGTGTTCTTCCCGGGCTATTCGCTGCCAATTTGGTGCAGCGGTAACACTCCGCTCCTCCACTTGAGAATCCCCCATTCGAATCCACTCGTCTGAACTCGTTCGAATCCACTCGTCTTACAAATTATTCATCGGTTTCTTCCCAATCGCTTAAAGCTGGTGACACAACCAATTTAATATCATCGTATTCACTCTCTTGTTAAGTTTTGCGTTAGTAACTGATTATTTCCGCATATCCGTCTTTTGCATCCGCCTTATATTTAGAAGGCGAGCTTGTAACCCCAGCAACGCTGTACCGTAGTGGGGCAGGCTTCAGTACCGCGAGAGAGTGACCGAGGTTCGCTCCTCGCATTGACCACTTTCCTGTTCTTGTGTTTCCTTTTCAGTTGCCTGCAGTGCCAGCGGCTTCATTCGGGGTTCACCGCCCCGTTCCCGTTATTTTTCCCTTTTGTGTAGTCTTTGGTTAACTGTTATTTATTGTTTAATAAAAAAATATAATTTATCTCTGCATCCTTGGGTCCTTCCTCTCCCTTTATAACACATTATTTAACATAATTTTGCAAAGGCTTTTTTTTATTTGTGTACAGATAGGGTTTTCACTCATTAATTTGGCTGTAAAAATACTACCACTAGTAAAAGAATGAAATATATATATACGTATATACATATATATATATATATATATATATATATATATATATATATATATATATATATATATATATATACTGTATATATAGGCCATGATTTTAAGTAACAATCATGTTTGGGGTTAATTACTACAATCAATTTGAACCACAAATTATTTTAGCTTACTGTGTTTGTTAAAGGTGTTCTATATTAATCCATAACAGTCCATCTATAATGTTATAATTAATGTTATAACAAGCCTTTTTATTAATATTGTGATTAATAATGTAACCTTCCCCACTCTCTGACTGACTGATAAAAACGGAAAGGTTTGTGAAGAAATTTATCGAGAAATGACTAATTTGAGTGTAATGACTCGTTCCTGACTAAGATCTCTTCGAGAAACCTCGAGTTTTCGTTAATTCTGAGTCTGGTTTAATAACCCGCTTTCTGAAATACCCCCCTGCATGTACAGTGTATCACAAAAGTGAGTACACCCCTTACATTTCTGCAAATATTGTATTATATCTTTTCATGGGACAACACTATAGACATGAAACTTGGATATAACTTAGAGTAGTCAGTGTACAACTTGTATAGCAGTGTAGATTTACTGTCTTCTGAAAATAACTCAACACACAGCCATTAATGTCTAAATAGCTGGCAACATAAGTGAGTACACCCCACAGTGAACATGTCCAAATTGTGCCCAAATGTGTCAATATTTTGTGTGACCACCATTATTATCACTGCCTTAACCCTCCTGGGCATGGAATTCACCAGAGCTGCACAGGTTGCTACTGGAATCCTCTTCCACTCCTCCATGATGACATCACGGAGCTGGTGGATGTTAGACACCTTGAAGTCCTCCACCTTCCACTTGAGGATGCTCCACAGGTGCTCAATTGGGTTTAGTCCATCACCTTTACCTTCAGCTTCCTCAGCAAGGCAGTTGTCATCTTGGAGGTTGTGTTTGGGGTCGTTATCCTGTTGGAAAACTGCCGTGAGGCCCAGTTTTCGAAGGGAGGGGATCATGCTCTGTTTCAGAATGTCACAGTACATGTTGGAATTCATGTTTCCCTCAATGAACTGCAGCTCCCCAGTGCCAGCAACACTCATGCAGCCCAAGACCATGATGCTACCACCACCATGCTTGACTGTAGGCAAGATACAGTTGTCTTGGTACTTCTCACCAGGGCGCTGCCACACATGCTGGACACCATCTGAGCCAAACAAGTTTATCTTGGTCTCGTCAGACCGCAGGGCATTTCAGTAATCCATGTTCTTGGACTGCTTGTCTTCAGCAAACTGTTTGCTGGCTTTCTTGTGCGTCAGCTTCCTTCTGGGATGACGACCATGCAGACCGAGTTGATGCAGTGTGCGGCGTATGGTCCGAGCACTGACAGGCTGACCTCCCACGTCTTCAACCTCTGCAGCAATGCTGGCAGCACTCATGTGTCTATTTTTTAAAGCCAACCTCTGGATATGACGCCGAACACGTGGACTCAACTTCTTTGGTCGACCCTGGCGAAGCCTGTTCCGAGTGGAACCTGTCCTGGAAGCTGTAGCTGTAGCTCAGTTTCAGGGTGTTAGCAATCTTCTTATAGCCTAGGCCATCTTTGTGGAGAGCAACAATTCTATTTCTCACATCCTCAGAGAGTTCTTTGCCATGGGGTGCCATGTTGAATATCCAGTGGCCAGTATGAGAGAATTGTACCCAAAACACCAAATTTAACAGCCCTGCTCCCCATTTACACCTGGGACCTTGACACATGACACCAGGAAGGGACAACAACACATTTGGGCACAATTTGGACATGTTCACTGTGGGGTGTACTCACTTATGTTGCCAGCTATTTAGACATTAATGGCTGTGTGTTGAGTTATTTTCAGAAGACAGTAAATCTACACTGCTATACAAGCAAGTTATATCCAAGTTTCATGTCTATAGTGTTGTCCCATGAAAAGATATAATGAAATATTTGCAGAAATGTGAGGGGTGTACTCACTTTTGTGATACACTGTATGTAAACACCAGGGCGCTGACGTCACATCTGTGATTTTCTACATTTTAGTATCCAGACGAAAACAAGTAAGATTTGAATCTCTAGCTTTTATTAAGTGGGTTTAAGATTTAGTGTGAATGAGAGAAAAACACAGAAGAAAAAAGTGTTAAAAATATCCGTGTTGGTGTGAACAGGGTCTAAATAACGGTGTTAAATGTGATCAGGTAATAAAATCAATCCTAAACATTTCTCCATCAAATACGAATTAATAACATTTACATATTACAACTTTATATTCACAAACTCACCGTGATTTTCTAGAAAACTTTATATTTCTCTCCACATAAACCGAAGAGCTCACTTTCATTTTAACTCGATGCAGCCTTCAACTGCTCCTTAATCTGAAACTTTCTGAGTTCAAACGTTGCGAGTACAATAGGAATCTACACCGGAGAGAATTTAAGTTTTTTTTAACAGATAGACAATATTTAGACAGTAATCAAAATTATATTTTTGTTCTGTGTGAATGATGAGATTAAACAGTCTTCATGCGTTTTTACTGAAGAACAGAAATACAATCTCATCGAACAACAATTTATATGCATGTGAATGCTGCACTCAAACTAGCAGCTGCTATTTTTATTACCGCATCCCAAACCAGTGTTGGCTCACACTGTTATAAAGTGTTTCCTCAAATAGATTGAGTAACAAACCTTATATGTTATTATATAAATAAAATAATGAATACATAAATAAAATGAAAATAAATAAATGTGATAGCTTTTTTTGAAAAAACTGAAATGAGCATCTACATGCACCTTGAGTTTCAGGTTTATTTTTTGTTCTTTCTTATGATCCAAATTAAAACCATATAAACATAAAATTATTGAAACCCTAACTATAACTTTTGTGATACAGTTGCAGTTGTGCACATTTTGGAAAGCAACCACAAACTATGCAAGAGACCACACACATTTAAGAAATATGGATGAATTATTTTATTATAGGACATGCATTTTCTATATATTTTTACACCAGAAGTTTAATGTGTGCAAAATCAAAATGATCATGTATCATGAATAAATAAACCCAACTCATTTAAATGTAATTCATGTGCTTACTTATCTTGCTCCTGAGGATGCACTGCTGGGCAATTATACACAGTCCTTACCCCAACACACTTCACATTAAATTAATTCAAGGCATATACAGTCCCTGACATAAGTTCTGTCGCTTATCCATGTTGTGGAAACAAAAGCTTATAACCTGACTTTAAATTCATCCATTGGTTTTAGAAATGACTCATATGAAAGCTGAAACCCTCCCAAATGAGGTTTAATTTACGAAAATAAATTTGCTTCACTGCAGAAATATTGATCATTTAATGAACACAGAAAGGTCAGATTTTGGCAAGACAAAAGTTTTGTCGCCCACAGAAAGTAATGTGAAAATCAAACAAATAATTTACTTTAAATACAAAGATATGTTTCATAACATTGGTGAATGAAGTTGTGGTGCTATTAGAGCCATATTTAATATTTTGTGTGACTTCCATGAGCTTTAAGGACTGCATCCATGCGGTTCGACAATGATTCATACAATTTATTGATGAAGTCATCAGGTATAGCAAAGAAGTTCATCAAGATTCTTTGGTTTTGTCTTCCAAGCTTCCTCTTTCATCCTACCCCAAACATGCTCAATGATGTTCATGTCTGGTGACTGGGCTGGCCAGTCCTGGAGCACCTTGATCTTCTTCGCCTTGAGGAACTTTGATATAGAGATGGATGTATGAGATGGAGCACCATCCTGCTGCAAAATTTGACCCCTTTTATGATTGGGAATGTAAGAGGTAGCTAATACTTCTTGATATTTTAAGCTATTGATATTTCCTTCCACCTTGCAAATGTTTCGCACACCCCCATACTGAATGTAACCCCAGACCATGATCTTTCCACCACCAAACTTAACAGTTTTCTGGGTGAATCTTGGATTCATACGGGCTCCAGTAGGTCTCCTGCAGTATTTGCGGTGGCTGTGGTGTAATTCAACTGAAGATTCATCTGAGAAATCCACCTTCTGCCACTTTTCCAGCATCCATCTGTTTAGCAGGCTGTGGGCCTTTTGTTTAGTGCTGGCTTCTGGGCACTGATTTGACCATGGAGGCCATTTCGAGACAGAATCCTACAAACTGTTCTAGTTGACACAGGGACTTGAGGTGACCAGGCCTGGTGGAGCTCTGCTGCAGTGGAAGAGGGGCTGGCTTTGGATTTTCTAACCAACAAACGTTCCTCCTTAGCAGTTGTCTTGCGGGGTCTGCCGGACCTGGGCTTGTCAAAAACATCTCCAGTCTCTTCAAATCTTTTTTTAATTCTTTGTACTTGACGCTGAGACACATTAAAGGTGCCAGCCACCTCTGCAGTGGATCTGGTCTTCAGCCTCTTGATAATCAAGGCTTTGGTCACAGGGTGGATTTTTGGCATGTTGTCAGAGGTGAAGTTGCAGTTCAAGTGAAGGTCTGGGGTGCTGGGGTTCTTTTTATACACACCCACTAATTAACCGATCAATTAGTGAGCACAGGTGAGGCTGTAAACTAGGATTGGGTGCATTATATGACAAGGCGACAAAACTTTTGTCTTGCCAAAATCTGACCTTTCTGTGTTCATTAAATGATCAATATTTCTGCAGTGAAGCAAATTTATTTTCGTCAATTAAACCTCATTTGGGAGGGTTTCAGCTTTCATATGAGTAATTTCTAAAACCAATGGATGAATTTAAAGTCAGGTTATAAGCTTTTGTTTCCACAACAGGGATAAGCGACAGAACTTCTGTCAGGGACTGTATACCCTGTACCTATACTAATTTTGCAAAAGTCAATAAAAAGTGTAATAAATAATAAATAAACAATCTGGGCAAGTACAAATAAAAACTATTCAATATTATTTTCATAATTAAAATATGGACCATACACAGTCGAGTTACATTATTATGACCAGCTAATATCCAGAGTGTGCAGTGTGTGCAGCACGGCTATACAAACTAGGAGTGATTCAATCAGGTCCTGATAGGTTGTCACAGGTATCTGGAGCCATGCTGACTGCAGTGTATACCACAGCAGCTGGAGGGTGCGTAGGACATAGCCGATGTTCACTTCTCACATCAATGGCACGTGGTGAACCTCAGTTTTCACCTCGCTTATTCGCAACAGTGCCAACAGTTCACAGCGCAGTTTAACATACTGCCATCCTTGGCCCCAAATTGCCCATTTTACCCATGACAGCAATGAGGGATATGTGTGCAGACAGCCAATAAAACACCTTATATACCCACAAAGCCGGCTACCGTACCGTAGGAGAGAGGATATTATATACTCTGTGTTGTCAGTTAAACTACTGGTACGTTTACATTTGCAGATTGTAAATTTTTTGCTACACTATTTATCACCCCCACATATTTTGGTGCTGGACCATGCTCAGCACTGTAGTTGTGACCCAGTATATCAGCCACAGTGGTGGTGTTGGAACTTCAACACATCAGTATCACTCTTAGGTTCAGAATACTAGTCTATCAAAAAAACGTTCAGCCAACAATGGCTGTCTTGTTAGAAAAGAATAGCTGGTAATTGATAATGATGGACAATATAGAGGAGAGGTGATAATTTGTAAGCCACAGTCTTTAAGTGTACAGCTACAAAGTACACATATACATTTATTTATTGATAAAACAGCCATTGCGGGCACAATATAAGCACATGCTATAAACTGTCAGTTCAATGAACACAAAACTATATCATACTTAGAAACTTTATGAGTAATCCTGAAATTAGTAGTTCAGTTTTCGATTTCCAAACTTAAGTGTTATTTTAAATGCATCTATATGTTTGTATGTACAAATAAGGTTCTGTTTTTTTTTTTTCTTTATCCCAGCCAAATCAGGTAGAATCAGCTGCCCAATAAGAGTCCTGGTTGGAGTAATTGGGGAGGCAACCATTTAAAAGCAGGAAATGAAGTTGGCTGTTAAACGGAGAGAGAGAGAGAGGGAGGGGGACTGGTGTCAAACCATATACTGTGTATATATACAGGGAAGCTTAGAGTTTGTTTGTTTGTTTTATTTATTTTGTAGCTGTCAGACAAAATAAGAGTAGGACAATGTAGTTATGTTCTGTTCTGTTGATTTATTTGGTGCCATCCAGTGTGGTACTAAAGAACACAACAATTTTTTTAGCGAAAATACAAACTTGAAATACAACTTATTATGTTTATTACTGAATGGCAACGAGCAACACTGTTCTCAAACTGTAGCTCAGAATAGTGTGCATGTATACAGTGATGTGAAAAAGTAAGGACACCCCATAAGAACCTTCATTTTTTTAAACATATTTAAACACTTGAGCATTTGAGAACAGTACTGAGAGACTGAGCTGTTAAAATTACTTTTAAACACAAGTTGTAAAATATAATGCTCAAAAATGGAAATTTACTGTGAGGAAAAAGTAAGGACACCCCCACATTTATTACTACTTAAAATGTCTGAAATTAGAATCTGCATCAGCTGCAATGATTAGACCATAATTAAAGGACGTTGGAGTTTAATTTAAACCTCAGACATTAGTTTGGTTTGATTATTGAAGTGAATGTTATCACCATGGTGAAATCTAAAGAGCTCTCTGAGGCCTTCAGAAAGAAGATTGTAGATGCATATGAGTAGATGCATATCAATTTCAATTAGAAAACAATTAGAAATCAGCCATTCCACTGTATATTTTGTATAATATTTTGTTTTTGATAAAAAAACATATACGTGCCCTGATATAATGAAATACTGAGTAACTGGGAAAAATAATAAAATAAAAAGAGCTGTTTATTCAATATACTGCAACATTTCTTAATGTACAAGCAAACATAATAAAAGAAAATGCAGTTTTACCTGTAACCAACTAATAAAAAACTAAAAGCTGAAGGTTTTCATCTATCAGGTTTTTGTTATTGTGTCTTTTGAAGACATGAAGCGTAAAAAAATTCAATATTATGTGGAACATGGAAAACAAAAAGCTTTATTTATTTTTACATTCAAACAGCTTTTCTTGTCATTAAATAAAAAAGCACCTATTAGACAAGCTTACTAATTCAGATGTATTCCTTATGGAAAACTAGATGGGAGAACACTCAGTATAACTTTAGATTGTCTACAACCCCAAATCAGAAAAAGTTGGGACAGCATAAAAAATGCAAATAATATAAACACAGGGTTTCCTTACATTTACTTTGACTTTTATTTCATTGCAGACAGGATGAATCTGAGATATTTCATGTTTTATCTGCTCAACTCCATTTCATTTATTAATAAACATTCATTCCTGCATTTCAGCACTGTGGGATGGGTGCAATTTAGCGCTAGTAAAGAGGTGAAAAAACCAAATAATGATGTGATTTGTAATCATGGTTTTGTACAAAGTCTTTGATGAGCAAAGATGATCAGAGGATCTCCAGTTTATCAACAAATGTGTGAGAAAATGATTGAAATGTTTAAAAACAATAAACCTCAAAGAAAGATTGGAAGGGATTTGCATATTTCTTCCTCTACAGAGCAGAATATCATTAAACAATTCAAGGAATCAGGAGGAATTTCAGTGCATAAAGGCCAAGGGCACAAGCTTAAGCTGAACCAAGAACCACCACTCAACAACAGCTGATATAACCACATGGGTGAGGGATTACTTTGGCAAAACTTTGTCAAGTACTACAATACAGAGTTACATGCACAAATGCCACTTATAACTTAACTGTGCAACAAAGAAGCCTTATGTTAACCATGTTCAGAAGCAGCATCAACTTCTCTAGGCTCTGAGGCATCTAGGATGGACCATCACACAGTGTATTGTGGTCAGATTAATCAGCATTCCAGGTCTTTTTGGGAAAAATGGACACCATGTGCTCCAGACCCAAGATTAAAAGGACCATCAAGACTATTAACAGCAACATGTCCAAAAGCCAGGGTCTGTCAGGGTATGGGGTCATGTCAGTGCCCTTGGCAAAAGGTCATTTACACTCTGTGATGTCAGCATTGATGCAGAAAAGTACATTGAGATCTTAGAGCAACATGAGCTGCCTTTAATGCATTTTTTAACCAGACGATGCAAAACCACGTGCTGCACACATTACAAAGGCATGGCTGCAGAAGAAGAGGGTACGAGTACTGGACTGGCCTACCTGCAGTCCTGACCTGTCCCCAATAGAGAATGTGAAAGAAAAAATGCAACAATGACGACCCTGTACTGTTGCACATCTTAAGACGTGTTTGCAGGAAGAACGAGACAAAATAAAAGCTGAAACACTAAATCACTTGGTCTCCTCGGTGCCAAACATTTTTTAAGTGTGGTAAAAAGGAATGGCAACATTACAAAGTGGTAAATGCTTTACTGTCCCAACTTTTTTTGGAATGTGTTGCAGGCCTGAAATGCAGGAATGGATGTTTATTAATAAATGAAATGAAACTGAGCAAATAAAACATGAAATATCTCAGATTTATCCTGTCTGACATCAAATAAAATTCAAATAAATATAAGAAACTCTGTGTTTTTTATTATTTGCGCTTTCTGTGAGATTAGTCATTGGTAAATGTAAACTTTAATCTCCCAAAGTTAAAATGGCAGCATAAGAGAAATGATCCTTAAAGCATGTGGTGTTTGTGTTTATGTAAGTGTGGGGGGAGGAGGGAGGATCAGGTTCCAAAGCTGCTGGATACCCAGAGCTCTGAACTCTGACCTGTATCTGCTGCAGCACAGTGTTCCTCTGTTAGATCACAGTTTCAGTTCATTTCAAATACTATAAACAGGTAATAGTAGATAACCTTGTCAATATCAATAATGAATAAATAATACATTTCAATAGTATGTTGGCCTTACATTTGCACATGCTCATTGCTCCCTCATTACAAAAACAATATTTCAATGCAATACAGTGCCACATAAAAAAAGTTGTGTTCATAACTTAAAAAGGTAAACAAATGAACTTTTGCTTTGTGGAGATGCAATTAAGCTGTTAAATCTATTCAAAAATATCAGTGTACAAAGCAATTTCAAGAATATGATCACTTACAAACAATACAGAAAGAATGTCTTTCCAAAGCTGCAGGAGTTTTCTTCACCTTTCTAAAAGTGGGTGAACAATAGAGCGATTCACATGCGTGGCGATCTGGCCAGGTGTTGAGTATGATTCACATACTACTACGGTGGTAACCACGATTGCGTCCCTCTAGTCTATGTGACAGTGTTAATATAAGAGTTGTAGTACGTAATGTGGGTTACACTTGATAAAATACAGTGGGGCCAAAAAGTATTTAGTCAGCCACTGATTGTGCAAGTTCTCCTACTTAGAAAGATGAGAGAGGTCTGTAATTTTCATCATAGGTACACTTCAACTATGAGAGACAAAATGAGAAAAAAATCCAGGAAATCACATTGTAGGATTTTTAAAGAATTTATTTGTAAATTATGGTGGAAAATAAGTATTTGGTCACCCACAAACAAGCAAGATTTCTGGCTCTCACAGACCTGTAACTTCTTCTTTAAGAAGCTCTTCTGTCCTCCACTCGTTACCTGTATTAATGGCACCTGTTTGACCTCGTTATCTGTATAAAAGACACCTGTCCACAGCCTCAAACAGTCAGACTCCAAACTCAACCATGGCCAAGACCAAAGAGCTGTCGAAGGACACCAGGAAGAAAATTGTAGACCTGCACCAGGCTGGGAAGAGTGAATCTACAATAAGCAAGCAGGTTGGTGTGAATAAATCAACTGTGGGAGCAATTGTAAGAAAATGGAAGACATACAAGACCATTGATAATCTCCCTCGATCTGGGGCCCCACGCAAGATCTCATCCCGTGGGGTCAAAATGATCATGAGAACGGTGAGCAAAAATCCCAGAACTAAACGGAGGGACCTGATGAATGACCTGCAGAGAGCTGGGACCAAAGTAACAAAGGCTACAGTCAGTAACACACTACGCAGAGAGGGACTCAAATCCTGCAGTACCAGGCGTGTCCCCCTGCTTAAGCCAGTACATGTCCAGGCCCGTCTGAAGTTTGCCAGAGAGCATATGGATGATCCAGAAGAGGATTGGGAGAATATCATGTGGTCAGATAAAACCAAAACTTTTTGGTAAAAACTCAACTCGTTGTGTTTGGAGGAAGAAGAATGCTGAGTTGAATCCCAAGAACACCATACCTACTGTGAAGCATGGGGGTGGAAACATCATGCTTTGGGGCTGTTTTTCTGCAAAGGAATCAGGACGAATGATCCGTGTAAAAGAAGAATGAACGGGGCCATGTATCGTGAGATTTTAAGCCAAAACCTCCTTCCATCTGTGAGAGCATTGAAGATGGAACGTGGCTGGGTCTTCCAGCATGACAATGATCCCAAACACACTGCTCGGGCAATGAAGGAGTGGCTCCGTAAAAAGCATTTCGAGGTCCTGGAGTGGCCTAGCCAGTCTCCATACCTCAGCCCCATAAAAAATTTGTGGAGGGAGTTGAAAGTCCGTGTTGCCCAGCGACAGCCCCAAAACATCACTGCTCTAGAGGAGATCTGCATGGAGGAATGGGCCAAAATACCAGCTACAGTGTGTGCAAACCTGGTGAAGACTTACAGGAAATGTTTGACCTCTGTCATTGCCAACAAAGGTTATGTTACAAAGTATTGAGTTGAACTTTTGTTATTGACCAAATACTTATTTTCCACCATAATTTACAAATAAATTCTTTAAAAATCCTACAATGTGATTTCCTGGATTTTTGTCTCTCATAGTTGAAGTGTACCTATGATGAAAATGACAGACCTCTCTCAACTTTCTAAGTAGGAGAACTTGCACAATCAGTGGCTGACTCAATACACTGTAAGCCCGGATAAGTTCAATCTACTTAAAAAATTTGAGGAAACCGGTTGCCTTAAAAAAGTTAAGTAATGTATAATGAAAACTTGAGTTAGCATAACTTAAAACATTAAGTTATTACACTTAAAAGGCAAGTTGATTCAACTTTCTTTTTTTTGTTATACCAACTGCTTTTCCCAATAATTCTACTTATTGTCTTGAGCTCAATGGAAAAAACTATTGATTTTTTCTTAGTTTTCATGTTAATTACATTTTAAATATGAATTACAAATGTTTATAGAGAAACAGACACAATTATAAAATTATTTTTCTTTATTTCACTTCAGAAGTATTTACTTAAAATACAACATGTCAAGAAAACATCTTTAAAACTGTACAAACTGTATATAAAGTTCTGATAAAACACAAACAGCTCCTCACAGTAACCATGAACCTGTAAAACAACAAAAAGAAACAAGAAACAGAAGTATTAAAATCAACATTAATAGCATTAATTAAGGATTAAAATAAAGCAAGCCAGCACACTCTTTGCTTCGTATGAAGGCTAGCATGCTAACATGCTAGCATGTAGCCTAAATACGGCAAATAAAGCAGCGCTGTTTGATTATTTATTTAGTGTCAACATTAAGATCATTTATTTTAAACAAAATTGTTAAGTAAAGTACAACACTTACCAAAATTAGACGGAAGATGAAAAAGCCCCATCAGACTGGTGTACATGCTACTCAAAAATAGCATAATGAGGAAGAAAATGTTTGTCCACTTAGTTTAACAAAGGTTCCACTTCACAAAAGACATTTCAGGAAGACAAGTTTACTTTTGCAAAAAGCCTTCAATAAAAAGTAAAAAGTAATTTGCAACAACAGGTTTCAAAAGTTAAAACAAATGGCTGCCTGATTCACCAACAGCAAGCTGAAAAAAGGCGGACTTACATGTAAATGGTGGCGTTTTTCTGTTTTATTACCTTAACTTAACTTTTTTAAGTTAATCTGATAGAAAAGTAATTTTTTTTGTTTAGTAAACTTAAATCTTTTAGCACATTTAAATGTGTACTCAAATTAGTACAATGTACTATGCATTTTATAGTAGAGCAAAAAAACTTAAATAATTTATGTATGTTGTACTAAAAATGTTTGATTAAATATAAAGTCCGGGCTTACAGTGTACTTTATTGCCCCACTGTACAACTTGATTTGGAGCAATATGACCAGTTGTTAAAAAGCTATGTATGTTGTACTAAAAATGTTTGATTAAATATAAAGTCCGGGCTTACAGTGTACTTTATTGCCCCACTGTACAACTTGATTTGGAGCAATATGACCAGTTAATAAAAATCTATTATTATTATGTAATAAAGGGTGACAGTGTCAATGTAAGAGTTGTAGAATGTAATGTGGGTTACACTTGATAAAATACAACTTGTTTTGGAGCAATATGACCATTCGTTTAAAAGCTATTGAAATTATTTAATAAAAATCTGTTTTTACGAAGTAATAAAGGGTGACAGTGTCAATATAAGAGTTGAAGTATGTAAAATGAGTATTTTCATAAAACACAATTTGTTTTGGAGCAATATGACGAGTTGTTCAACAGCCGTTTAAATGAATTCTACCACAAAAATTCATGTTAAAGCTACAACTTGTGTAGAAGGCATATACTTATATACTGCTCATTATGGAGCAACACTGTCATTTAATCAAAAGTGGTGTAGTATAACGTATGGGTTGGACTTGATTAAGTGCATCTTGTTGTGAAGCAATATATTTCCAACAAGATTGGACTTTTCTCAAGAACCTTTCACTACAGGCCTGCAGATGTTAAAATCTGATAAAAAGTGATATATTAATAATAAAATAACGTGTGAAGTGCTTTTCCCTGCTGATCTTCACTTGTGTTTTTACTGTGTAATGTAATTTGTAGATGGTCCCTTGGTGCTCGCTGTGCTCACTGCAGCTCGTATAACACAACATGCTCCGTGCTTTACAGAAGACAAACATTTCTGAAGTAAAGTAAGTTCTAGCTGCTTGTCTTGGATGTCAACAACGATAATTTGCTATTATTAAGCCTTTTACACGCACCGTTTAAAAGCTATTGAAGACAGAAATGTAAATATGTGAATATGAAACCAGCTTGACCTCACTGTCATTTAATGTTGTTGAACTGCTGAACGTCGGCTGTTTTTCATGAGCCAATCTGGCAACCGCGTGGAAATGCCAACTGGAACGTGTTTGAGGTGAGAGAGCTTCTACAACCCCTGGCAAAAATTATGGAATCACCACTCTTGGAAGATGTTCTTTCAATTGTTTAATTTTGTAGAAAAAAAAGAAATCACAGACATGCCACAAAACTATCATTTCTCAAACTGTCAACCCTCTGGCATTAAGAAACAATAAAAAAAGAAACAAATATAATAGTTGTGGTCAGTCACAATTGCTTTTTTTTAGATCAAGTAGAGGAAAAAAATATGGAATCACTCAAATCTGAGGAAAAAATTATACTGTATGCTGAATAGTGCACTAGTGTATACTGTATACTTCATACTGCACCAGTATATACTGTATACTACATACAGCAACAATACATACTGTATACTGAATAGTGCACTAGTGTATACTGTATATTTCATTCTGCACCAGTATATACTGTATACTACATACAGCAACAATACATACTGTATACTGAATAGTGCACTAGTGTATACTGTATATTTCATTCTGCACCAGTATATACTGTACACTACATACAGCAACAATACATACTGTATACTGAACAGTGCACTAGTGTATACTGTATACTTCATTCTGCACCAGTATATACTGTACACTACATACAGCAACAATACATACTGTATACTGAATAGTGCACTAGTGTATACTGTATACTACATTCTGCACCAGTATATACTGTATACTACATACAGCAACAATACATACTGTATACTGAATAGTGCACTAGTATACTGTATACTTCATTCTGCACCAGTATATACTGTATACTACATACAGCAACAATACATACTGTATACTGAATAGTGCACTAGTGTATACTGTATACTACATTCTGCACCAGTATATACTGTATACTACATACAGCAACAATACATACTGTATACTGAATAGTGCACTAGTGTATACTGTATACTTCATTCTGCACCAGTATATACTGTACACTACATACAGCAACAATACATACTGTATACTGAACAGTGCACTAGTGTATACTGTATACTTCATTCTGCACCAGTATATACTGTACACTACATACAGCAACAATACATACTGTATACTGAATAGTGCACTAGTGTATACTGTATACTTCATTCTGCACCAGTATATACTGTATACTACATACAGCAACAATACATACTGTATACTGAATAGTGCACTAGTGTATACTGTATACTTCATACTGCACCAGTATATACTGTACACTACATACAGCAACAATACATACTGTATACTGAATAGTGCACTAGTGTATACTGTATACTTCATACTGCACCAGTATATACTGTACACTACATACAGCAACAATACATACTGTATACTGAATAGTGCACTAGTGTATACTGTATACTTCATTCTGCACCAGTATATACTGTATACTACATACAGCAACAATACATACTGTATACTGAATAGTGCACTAGTGTATACTGTATACTTCATACTGCACCAGTATATACTGTACACTACATACAGCAACAATACATACTGTATACTGAATAGTGCACTAGTGTATACTGTATACTTCATACTGCACCAGTATATGGATGTGGATGAGTGGATGGCGGCGCGCACGGACGCAGCGGCTTTTGCTCTCCTGAACGGTACTTTGTTTTGTTTGTTTTTGTTAGTCTACTTGTTTTCCGGCATGATTAAAACACTCACGAACTCAACTTATAAACGACAGGATCTATTAAAGATCGGGATTTTATGTGAAGAGTTGGATTTTATCAGGAACTACCAACATGAAAACATCCCAGAAGAGATCGTGCGTCCAGCGGGATCTCCATGGATCACCATACCGGGACGCAGACGCAAGCAGCGTAGAGAGAGGAAACAGAAGCGAGGTTGCAGGGCTGGAATAAAAAACAGACTAAAGAAGGCTCCTCACAAGCCTGCGCTTCCCAGCCTATACATAACCAACGCAAGATCACTCAGCAACAAAATGGGAGAATTGGAACTTACGATTGCAGCTCAGAAATCTGTGCAGGACTGCTCGCTAATGATAATAACTGAGACCTGGCTTCACTCCAAGATTCCCGACGAAGCTATCACACTACCGGGACGCACAGCTCACCGGAGCGACAGGAATAAAAACTCCGGTAAGAGCAGAGGGGGAGGGCTGTGCATTTACTCTAATAATCAGTGGTGCACGAATGTTACCATCATAGAGAAGCTTTGCTCGCCTGATTTAGAGTACATTACAGCAAAATACCGACCCTTTTATCTGCCGCGAGAGTTCACCATCGTCATTGTCATTGCTGTGTATATTCCTCCAAGTGCTAACACCAAGATAGCATTAAGTACACTGCTTACAACAATCAACACACTGCAGTCTGCTCACCCTGAAGGGATCTTCATCATAGCAGGAGACTTCAATCAAGCTAATTTGAAAACTGTCCTACCCAAATTCTACCAATATGTGACATGCGCCACCAGGGGCAGAAATACATTGGACCATGTTTACAGTAACATCAAGGAGGGATACAAAGTCTCCACCCTCCCCCACCTAAGCACGTCTGATCACCTATCACTCTTTCTCACACCTGCATACAGACCCATCATCAGCAGAACAAAGCCTTCTGTGAAAACCATCAAGATCTGGCCAGAAGGAGCTTCCATTCAACTCCAGGACTGTTTTGAGCGCACTCACTGGGACCTATTTGCACAAGAAAACATAGAGGAATATACATCCACTGTCCTGTTTTACATACAGTCTTGTGTGGATAATGTCACTGTTGACAAGCGCATCAGATGCTTTCCAAACAACAAGCCATGGATGACCAGGGAGGTTAAGTGCCGACTGAGGGACCGCAACACAGCCTTCAGGTCGGGAAATGGCGAACTTTACAGCACTACCAGGTCCAACCTGAAGAGAGCCATCAAAGACACAAAAGCAGTGTACAGACTGAAGATTGAGGGCCATTTCAGTGATGGCAACCCCCGGCATGCATGGGAAGGCATCCACCACCTCACAAACTATAAAGGCAATAAAAACACAATCACCACCAGTAGCAGTGACTCACTAGTGGAGGAACTGAATTATTTCTTTGCACGCTTTGAGGTGGATACAGTGGAGGAAGCAGAGAACAGGACAGCACCACTGCAAACTGCTGACAGCCTAGCACTTACTGTGAGTACAGAGGATGTCAGGAGAGTGCTCCGCAGTGTCAACCCCAGGAAAGCGACCGGCCCAGACGGAATTTCAGGGAGGGTACTTAAGGACTGTGCATATCAGCTGGCAGAGGTGTTCAAAAACATCTTCAACCTCTCTCTGTCCCACTGCACTGTCCCTAAATGTTTCAAGTCTGCCACCATTGTGCCTCTTCCAAAGAAAGCCACAATCAACAGCCTGAACGACTTCAGACCGGCGGCTCTCACCTCCACGGTGATGAAGTGCTTTGAAAAACTGGTTCTGAAGCACATACAGTCTTCACTCCCGCCCACCCTGGACCAACATCAGTTTGCCTACAAAGGCAACAGGTCAACAGAAGACGCCATCAACACTGCTCTCCACGTGGCACTGACTCACCTGGAACATCAGGGAACATATGTGAGGATGCTGTTCGTGGATTTCAGCTCTGCGTTTAATACAGTTATTCCCAGCAGACTGGTATCCAAGCTGCTAAACCTGGGTGTCAGCCAGCACACATGCAGGTGGATTAATGACTTTTTAACAAACCGCCCACAGTCTGTTAGGATGGGGGCCCATCTCTCCCCTGTTCTGACACTGAGTACTGGAGTTCCACAGGGCTGTGTGCTGAGCCCTCTTCTCTACTCCCTCTACACCCACGACTGTACACCAACCCTCAGCACAAACTCAATCATCAAGTTTGCAGATGACACCACTGTAATTGGATTAATACAGAATGGAGATGAGTCTGCCTACAGGGAAGAAGTCCTCAAACTGTCTGAATGGTGCTCCATTAACAACCTGGCACTCAACACCTCTAAAACAAAAGAGATGGTCATCAGCTTCAGGAGACAGAGAGAGGAACCTACACCCTTAGACATCGGAGGAAACACAGTAGAGAGAGTGTCTCATTTCAAATTCCTAGGCACACACATCTCCCAGGACCTCACATGGACTACCAACACCACCTCTCTAGTGAAAAAAGCACAGAAGCGGCTCTACTTTTTAAGGACACTAAGAATGGCCAACCTGTCCAAGCAGCTACTGGTGTCCTTCTATCGCAGCACGGTGGAAAGCATACTCACCCATGGCATTCTGGTGTGGTATGCCAGCTGCTCTGAGGCTGACAAGAAGGCTCTTCAGAGGGTCATCAAATCAGCTCAGAGAACCATCAACACTGAGCTGCCTTCACTAGAGAACATTTACAGAACCCGATGCCTGCGTCGGGTCACAAACATCATAAAGGACTCATTTCACCCTTGTTGCAACCTGTTCTCCTTGTTGCCCTCTGGTAGGCGCTATAGGAGTATCAAGGCCCGTACTTCCAGACTCCTGAAAAGCTTTTACCCCTCCGCCATAAAAACACTAAACTATCAAACTTTACATCCTAGGAAATAATGTGCAATTTATTTATAGGGACCGTGCAATAACCTTCTTCTTCTTTTATTTTCTGGAAAGTTCTTAAAACCACACGTTTATTTCTATATCTAGATGTGTATATGCTTATTTTGTAAATATATGTGTATATACAGTGTATCACAAAAGTGAGAACACCCCTCACATTTCTGCAGATATTTAAGTATATCTTTTCATGGGACAACACTGACAAAATGACACTTTGACACAATAAAAAGTAGTTTGTGTGCAGCTTATATAACAGTTTAAATTTATTCTTCCCTCAAAATAACTCAATATACAGCCATTAATGTCTAAACCACCAGAAACAAAAGTGAGTACACCCCTTAGTGAAAGTTCCTGAAGTGTCAATATTTTGTGTGGCCACCATTATTTCCCAGAACTGCCTTAACTCTCCTGGGCATGGAGTTTACCAGAGCTTCACAGGTTGCCACTGGAATGCTTTTCCACTTCTCCATGACGACATCACGGAGCTGGCGGATATTCGAGACTTTGCGCTCCTCCACCTTCAGCTTGAGGATGCCCCAAAGATGTTCTATTGGGTTTAGGTCTGGAGACATGCTTGGCCAGTCCATCACCTTTACCCTCAGCCTCTTCAATAAAGCAGTGGTCGTCTTAGAGGTGTGTTTGGGGTCATTATCATGCTGGAACACTGCCCTGCGACCCAGTTTCCGGAGGGAGGGGATCATGCTCTGCTTCAGTATTTCACAGTACATATTGGAGTTCATGTGTCCCTCAATGAAATGTAACTCCCCAACACCTGCTGCACTCATGCAGCCCCAGACCATGGCATTCCCACCACCATGCTTGACTGTAGGCATGACACACTTATCTTTGTACTCCTCACCTGATTGCCGCCACACATGCTTGAGACCATCTGAACAAAACAAATTAATCTTGGTCTCATCAGACCATAGGACATGGTTCCAGTAATCCATGTCCTTTGTTGACATGTCTTCAGCAAACTGTTTGCGGGCTTTCTTGTGTAGAGACTTCAGAAGAGGCTTCCTTTTGGGGTGACAGCCATGCAGACCAATTTTCACCTTTTCAATCTCTGCAGCAATGCTGACAGCACTCCTGCGCCTATCTTTCAAAGACAGCAGTTGGATGTGACGCTGAGCACGTGCACTCAGCTTCTTTGGACGACCAACGCGAGGTCTGTTCTGAGTGGACCCTGCTCTTTTAAAACGCTGGATTATCTTGGCCACTGTGCTGCAGCTCAGTTTCAGGGTGTTGGCAATCTTCTTGTAGCTTTGGCCATCTTCATGTAGCGCAACAATTCGTCTTTTAAGATCCTCAGAGAGTTCTTTGTCATGAGGTGCCATGTTGGAACTTTCAGTGAACAGTATGAGAGAGTGTGAGAGCTGTACTACTAAATTGAACACACCTGCTCCCTATGCACACCTGAGACCTAGTAACACTAACAAATTACATGACATTTTGGAGGGAAAATGACAAGCAGTGCTCAATTTGGACATTTAGGAGTGTAGTCTCTTAGAGGTGTACTCACTTTTGTTGCCGGTGGTTTAGACATTAATGGCTGTATATTGAGTTATTTTGAGGGAAGAATAAATTTACACTGTTATATAAGCTGCACACAGACTACTTTTCATTGTGTCAAAGTGTCATTTTGTCAGTGTTGTCCCATGAAAAGATATACTTAAATATCTGCAGAAATGTGAGGGGTGTACTCACTTTTGTGATACACTGTATATATATATATATATGTCTGTGTGTGCATACATGTACCGTCAAGGAGATGCTCAAAAAATTTCGTTGTGCACTGTGCAATGACAATAAAGGCATTCTATTCTATATACTGTACATTACATACAGCAACAATACATACTGTATACTGAATAGTGCACTAGTGTATACTGTATATTTCATTCTGCACCAGTATATACTGTACACTACATACAGCAACAATACATACTGTATACTGAACAGTGCACTAGTGTATACTGTATACTTAATTCTGCACCAGTATATACTGTACACTACATAAAGCAACAATACATACTGTATACTGAACAGTGCACTAGTGTATACTGTATACTACATTCTGCACCAGCATATACTGTACACTACATACAGCAACAATACATACTGTATACTGAACAGTGCACTAGTGTATACTGTATACTTCATTCTGCACCAGTATATACTGTATACTACATACAGCAACAATACATACTGTATACTGAATAGTGCACTAGTGTATACTGTATATTTCATTCTGCACCAGTATATACTGTACACTACATACAGCAACAATACATACTGTATACTGAACAGTGCACTAGTGTATACTGTATACTACATTCTGCACCAGTATATACTATATACTACATACAGCAACAATGCATACTGTATACTGAATAGTGCACTAGTGTATACTGTATACTTCATACTGCACCAGTATATACTGTACACTACATACAGCAACAATACATACTGTATACTGAATAGTGCACTAGTGTATACTGTATACTTCATACTGCACCAGTATATACTGTATACCACATACAGCAACAATACATACTGTATACTGAATGGTGCACTAGTGTATACTGTATACTTCATACTGCACCAGTATATACTGTACACTACATACAGCAACAATACATACTGTATACTGAATAGTGCATTAGTGTATACTGTATACTTCATTCTGCACCAGTATATACTGTATACTACATACAGCAACAATACATACTGTATACTGAACAGTGCACTAGTGTATACTGTATACTTCATTCTGCACCAGTATATACTATGTAATACATACAGCAACAATGCATACTGTATACTGAATAGTGTACTAGTGTATACTGTATACTTCATTCTGCACCAGTATATACTGTATACTACATACCGCAACAATACATACTGTATACTGAATAGTGTACTAGTGTATACTGTATACTTAATTCTGCACCAGTATATACTGTATACTACATACAGCAACAATACATACTGTATACTGAACAGTGCACTAGTGTATACTGTATACTTCATTCTGCACCAGTATATACTGTATACTACATACAGCAACAATACATACTGTATACTGAATAGTGTACTAGTGTATACTGTATACTTCATTCTGCACCAGTATATACTGTATACTACATACAGCAACAATATATACTGTATACTGAATAGTGCACTAGTGTATACTGTATACTTCATTCTGCACCAGTATATACTGTATACTACATACAGCAACAATACATACTGTATACTGAACAGTGCACTAGTGTATACTGTACACTTCATACTGCACCAGTATATACTGTACACTACATACAGCAACAATACATACTGTACACTGAATAGTACACTAGTGTATACCGTACACTACATACAGCAACAATACATACTGCACACTGAATAGTGCACTAGTGTATACCGTACACTACATATAGCAACAATACATACTGTATACTGAATAGTGCACTAGTGTATACTGTATACTACATACAGCAACAATACATACTGTACACTGAATAGTGCACTAGTGTATACCGTACACTACATATAGCAACAATACATACTGTATACTGAATAGTGCACTAGTGTATACCGTACACTACATACAGCAACAATACATACTGTACACTGAATAGTGCACTAGTGTATACCGTACACTACATACAGCAACAATACATACTGTATACTGAACAGTGCACTAGTGTATACTGTATACTTCATTCTGCACCAGTATATACTATGTAATACATACAGCAACAATGCATACTGTATACTGAATAGTGTACTAGTGTATACTGTATACTTCATTCTGCACCAGTATATACTGTATACTACATACAGCAACAATACATACTGTATACTGAATAGTGTACTAGTGTATACTGTATACTTCATTCTGCACCAGTATATACTGTATACTACATACAGCAACAATATATACTGTATACTGAATAGTGCACTAGTGTATACTGTATACTTCATTCTGCACCAGTATATACTGTATACTACATACAGCAACAATACATACTGTATACTGAACAGTGCACTAGTGTATACTGTACACTTCATACTGCACCAGTATATACTGTACACTACATACAGCAACAATACATACTGTACACTGAATAGTACACTAGTGTATACCGTACACTACATACAGCAACAATACATACTGCACACTGAATAGTGCACTAGTGTATACCGTACACTACATATAGCAACAATACATACTGTATACTGAATAGTGCACTAGTGTATACTGTATACTACATACAGCAACAATACATACTGTACACTGAATAGTGCACTAGTGTATACCGTACACTACATATAGCAACAATACATACTGTATACTGAATAGTGCACTAGTGTATACCGTACACTACATACAGCAACAATACATACTGTACACTGAATAGTGCACTAGTGTATACCGTACACTACATATAGCAACAATACATACTGTATACTGAATAGTGCACTAGTGTATACCGTACACTACATATAGCAACAATACATACTGTATACTGAATAGTGCACTAGTGTATACTGTATACTACATACAGCAACAATACATACTGTATACTGAATAGTGCACTAGTGTATACCGTACACTACATACAGCAACAATACATACTGTATACTGAATAGTGCACTAGTGTATACCGTACACTACATACAGCAACAATACATACTGTATACTGAATAGTGCACTAGTGTATACTGTATACTTCATTCGTATTGGTAAAGTTTAGTAAATAATCAGAGAAAGTACATTAAAATGTGCAGATTATTAAGATTTGATCAGAGGTGCACACACTTGCAGAAGACTGTATGAGAGGACAGCAGGTTTTTTTCTGACAGAATGTGGAGTAGAATGAGAGTTTGGAATGTGGGAATAAAAAGGCGGCCGCTAGTTTGAGTGCAGCGTTCAATGGTAGACAAGTTGTTTGAATGTAATAAATATTGCATTTCTGTTCTTCTTTAGTAACACATAAAGGTTATTTAATCTTATCGTTCACACAGAACAAAAATAAGAGTTTTTATTACTGTCTGATTCTGTATGTCTAACTGCTTAAAAACTAAAATACTCTCTTTTGAAGATTCAGGTTACACTCGCGACTTTGAACTCAGAAAGTTGCAGATTTGAAGGAGCAGTTGAAGGCTGCATGGAGTTAAACTAAAAGAGCGCTCTTCGGTTTATGTGGAGAGAAATATAAAGTTTTCTAGAAAATCACGGTGAGTTTGTGAATATATCAAGTTGTAATATGTAAATGTTATTAATCCGTATTTGATGGAGAAATGTTTAGGGTTGTTTTTATTACCTGATATGTTTTCGGTAAGGTAACTGCGTCACATTAACACCGTTATTTATGCGTGTGAACAACAACACGGAGATTTTTTACACTTTAGTCTTCTGTGTTTTTCTCTCATCCACACGAACTCACAAACCCACGATTAATGAAAACAGGATAAAGAGATTTCTGAAAACTGCTTCTTTGATTTAGTCTGGATACTAAAATGTAACTTTATACAGATGTGACGTCAGCGCGCTGGTATATACTGTACATACATGCAGGCGGTGGACAAAATAACAGAAACACACAATCAATAATAAACATAAAACATCAAATAATAAACATGTATGAGAGGATTACATCAAGAGTTCAAACTTTACTGAAGAAAGGTTGGAATTAATTACTGATAATTTGTCCACGCTGTGTGTGATTATAAAGAAAGCACTAATCTAACACATTGATGAGAGTGAGATTGTTATTAATACACTTTCATTTATTTAACATTGGAATTAAGAATTAATAATGTAAACCAGATCAGAGTTATTGGCATACTGGTGTTAAACTAATAAAAAAAATGTCTTAGCTGGGATGTAAAACTGCTCTGTAATGCTTTTACAGTATGTGACTTTACTTTAAACTAGCTGCTAGTTAGCTAAGCTGGGGGGTATTCCAGAAAGCGGGTTAAGTGATTAAACCGGGTAAGTTAACTCAGAATTAAGGAAAACTCGAGGTTTTCCATTCCCGAAACTGAGATTAAAGAAAGCCTGTGATAGTTACTATAGCAATTTACTCTCTGAAGCTAAGCTGCTCGCTGGCAGGTTAACTTAAACCTAAACCCGGGGTTACTCACACTTCTCTCATGTAAACCTGGCGTGTCCTTTCCTCCAGGATCCAGTGGATACAGACACGCTAATTATTCAAAGAGATCTTAGTCGGGAACGAGTTATTAAACTCAGATTAAACATCCTGTCATTTCCTGATGAATTTCTCAGTGGGGACGGTTGCAATATTATTAATCACAATAATAATAAAAAGGCTTGTTATAACGTTCATTATAACACACAGTTTAGTAAGATAAAATAATTTGTCCAAATTGATTGTAGTAATTAACCCAAAACATGATTGTTTTTGCACAATTTTTGCACAAATTTGAATATCAGACAAAGAGAACCTGAGTAAATACAACAAGCAGTTTTTAAATGATGATTTAATTCATAAAGGGAAATAAGCTATCCGAAACAACCTGGCCCTTTGTGAAAAAGTAATTGTGAGAGCTATTATCCACAAATGGAGAAAACATGGAACAGTGGTGAACCTTCCCAGGAGTGGCCGGCCTAAAAAAAAAATTACTCCAAGAGCGCATCGACGACTCATCCAGGAGGTAAAAAAAACCCCAGAACAACATCTAAAGCACTGCAGGCCTCCCTCGCCTCAGTTAAGGTCAGTGTTCATGATTCAGCAATAAGAAAGAGACTGGGCAAACATGCTATCCATGGGAGAGTTCCCAAGACTTTTGGGAAAATATTCTGTGGACTGACGAGACAGAAGTGGAACTTTTTGGAAGGTGTGCGTCCCGTTACATCTACAGCATTTCAGAAAAAGAACATCATACCGACAGTCAAACATGGTGGTGGTAGTGTGATGGTCTGGGGCTGCTTTGCTGCTTCAGGACCTGGACGACTTCCTGTAATTGATGGAACCATGAATTCTGCTCTCTACCAGAACATCCTGAAGGAGAATGTCCGGCCATCAGTTAGTGACCCTAAACTCAAGCGTACTTGGGTTCTGCAGCATGACAATGATTCGAAGCACACCAGCAAGTCAACCTCTGAATGGCTGAAAAAACACAAAATGAAGGTTTTGGAGTGGCCTAGTCAAAGTCCGGACTTGAATCCGATTGAGATGCTGTGGCATGACCTTTAACAGGCGTTCATGCTCGAAAACCCTCCAATGTGGCTGAATTAAAACAATTCTGCAAAGAAGAGTGGGCCAAAATTCCTCCACAGAGATGTGAAAGACTCATCGCCAGTTATCGCAAACGCTTGACTGCAGTTGTTGCTGCCAAGGGTGGCACAACCAGTTATTAGGTTTAGAGGACAATTTCTTTTTCACATAGGTTCAGGTTGGTCTGGATAGCTTTTTTCCCCTTAATAAATGAAATAATCTTTGGAAAAACTTCCTTTTGTATTCACTCAGGTTATCTTTGTCTGATGTTGAAATTAGTTTGATCATCTGAAAAATGTAAGTATGACAAAAAAACTAAAACCAAAGAAATCTGTAAGGGGGGCAAATACTTTTTTCACAGCACTGTATATCCTTTTACCAGTAGTAGTGTTTTTACAGCCAAATTAATGAGTGAAAACCCTATCTGTACACAAATTAAAAAAGTCTTTGCAAAATGATGTTAAAGAATGATTTGACAACATATCGATGAACAGCTGCCCTGTTATGGGTCTATTCAAGTATTATGTTTGTACTAGGGCTGTCAAACGATTACATTTTTTAAATCGCGATTAATCTCAGAATTTCATATAGTTAATCGCGATTAATCGCATTTAAAAAAAAAAAGTGAAATGTTACAATTAAAATGGTGAACACATTTTATGCTAAATGTACTTATGTTAAAAACTGCTGGGACAAGAGAAAACGGTAAGGGAGTTTTATTCACTCACATACTAGGCAGTAATACTATCCAGCAGAGACCCTTGACTTCGTATATATGTCAGATTGTAGGTTAGAATTTCTCCATCAGCAAACATTGTAGATCAGCGGTGCTTCAGGTGGGATAAGGTGTAGTTATTGTAACAGACTTTTCTGTGGTTGTATGGTGACTGGTTTGATGGACATTTCTACACGAAGTAAGTGTGTTTTGACCCTTTGGGGCTTCCATAGTTCATGGAATAGCAATAGCATGCTTGGCTAACGACTCTAGCTGTCCGCTATTCGGTAACGTAACAGAAGGAGTTAATAAAGTGTTCTGCTCCCGAAACTTGTGAATATACCGTGTATTTATTTCTTTATTAAGCAAGTGCATCACTACAACGCTCGGTTACATTATGTTAACAAACCGCAAATGAAAAACGGTGGCAAGTCTCAACGTGAACTACCGATGACTCGCAGGGCCAAATAGAATTTGCGTTAACGGCACTATTTTTTTAATCGCGTTAAATTGAGATTGCGTTAATGCGTTATTATCGCGTTAACTTCGACAGCTCTAGTTTTTACACATTTGCAATATTACACTTCGTGGATCAGCCCTCACTTCTTTGAAGATTTTATGCATTGCTCTCTGTTTTTTTGCCAATAAAACATTTTCATGGATGTAGGAGGTGCTGAACATACAGGCAAGGCAACTGTATGTTGGTCCATCTGAAAAGTATGCCTAGCATTAAAACTCTTGTTTGTCTGTAATAAACATCAAAGAGGAATGCCACAGAATCACAGGTTTGTCTTTATTAATAAAGATTAAAACTGGAAAGTAATAAAAAATAGCTCTGCACCATCTTCAGGATTCACAAGGGTTAGTGGCTGCATGGATGGAGCCCACATTCCCAAAATGAAAAGGATTATGTGAATAGCAGACAGAATATCTCTCCATATACAGGTTACCATTATCCTAAAAATGAACAAATGTTTTAAATAAAACAGTGTAACATTTAATACTCGTTCTGCAACTTACTGTTCTCCATCAAGATCTTATCTTATCAAGATCATTACAAATATTGAAGCCAAATGGTCAGGCTCTGTGCATGATCACTGAAAATAAAACAGTGCAACAAGTTCATTTCCTTGTCCTTATTCTTTAGTAAGAACATTCATATTTATACACCCTTAGCACCGACAACCATCTTAAATTCAAGCAACTGAACTTCTAGCCTTGTCTGTTTTATATGCTTCACCTGAGGATCACACTTTGTAATTTGTTTCTCCAGATGGACCCTGTATAGATCATTTACACCGAACTTGAAAGAATGAGACAAATTGTGTTATATTATGTTATAGTCAGACATAGCTTTTTGTGTTCTCAATATTTCAGATATTTGGTAAGACATTTTTACTGTTCTAATCTGAGCTTTGGAGGTGGATGATCCCTCATCTGATTAGGAACTGCCCATCACATTCTGTTAGAGGACAGTCACACACATTATCATGGTAGATCAAATGAAATGCCATGCTCTATGTTCAACATATACTGTACCTCTGTAGGCCTCCCAGTATCATCCCACTCTGGGGCAGTGGAGATGGTTTCTTTATCGTCCTTCAACAGTGTTTTTTTGTATTAAAGAACATTATGTATACTCATCAGGATCTAGGGACATTTAGATCACTAACAATTGCAGGAGGCTGAAAACCACCAATCACTGGAGAGATGCTAATAAAAGTGTTCAGACTGTACCAACGCAGTTCTTAATATTCCACAGTTTATGCACTAAAAACTAATGATTTACAGTGTATCACAAAAGTGAGTACACCCCTCACATTTCTGCAAATATTTCATTATATCTTTTCATGGGACAACACTATAGAAATAAAACTTGGATATAACTTAGAGTAGTCAGTGTACAACTTGTATAGCAGTGTAGATTTACTGTCTTCTGAAAATAACTCAACACACAGCCATTAATGTCTAAATAGCTGGCAACATAAGTGAGTACACCCCACAGTGAACATGTCCAAATTGTGCCCAAAGTGTCAATATTTTGTGTGACCACCATTATTATCCAGCACTGCCTTAACCCTCCTGGGCATGGAATTCACCAGAGCTGCACAGGTTGCTACTGGAATCCTCTTCCACTCCTCCATGATGACATCACGGAGCTGGTGGATGTTAGACACCTTGAACTCCTCCACCTTCCACTTGAGGATGCGCCACAGGTGCTCAATTGGCTTTAGTCCATCACCTTTACCTTCAGCTTCCTCAGCAAGGCAGTTGTCATCTTGGAGGTTGTGTTTGGGGTCGTTATCCTGTTGGAAAACTGCCATGAGGCCCAGTTTTCGAAGGGAGGGGATCATGCTCTGTTTCAGAATGTCACAGTACATGTTGGAATTCATGTTTCCTTCAATGAACCGCAGCTCCCCAGTGCCAGCAACATTCATGCAGCCCAAGACCATGATGCTACCACCACCATGCTTGACTGTAGGCAAGATACAGTTGTCTTGGTACTTCTCACCAGGGCGCCGCCACACATGCTGGACACCATCTGAGCCAAACAAGTTTATCTTGGTCTCGTCAGACCACAGGGCATTCCAGTAATCCATGTTCTTGGACTGCTTGTCTTCAGCAAACTGTTTGCGGGCTTTCTTGTGCGTCAGCTTCCTTCTGGGATGACGACCATGCAGACCGAGTTGATGCAGTGTGCGGCGTATGGTCTGAGCACTGACAGGCTGACCTCCCACGTCTTCAACCTCTGCAGCAATGCTGGCAGCACTCATGTGTCTATTTTTTAAAGCCAACCTCTGGATATGACGCCGAACACGTGGACTCAACTTCTTTGGTCGACCCTGGCGAAGCCTGTTCCGAGTGGAACCTGTCCTGGAAAACCGCTGTATGACCTTGGCCACCATGCTGTAGCTCAGTTTCAGGGTGTTAGCAATCTTCTTATAGCCTAGGCCATCTTTGTGGAGAGCAACAATTCTATTTTTCACATCCTCAGAGAGTTCTTTGCCATGAGGTGCCATGTTGAATATCCAGTGGCCAGTATGAGAGAATTGTACCCAAAACACCAAATTTAACAGCCCTGCTCCCCATTTACACCTGGGACCTTGACACATGACACCAGGGAGGGACAACGACACATTTGGGCACAATTTGGACATGTTCACTGTGGGGTGTACTCACTTATGTTGCCAGCTATTTAGACATTAATGGCTGTGTGTTGAGTTATTTTCAGAAGACAGTAAATCTACACTGCTATACAAGCTGTACACTGACTACTCTAAGTTATATCCAAGTTTCATGTCTATAGTGTTGTCCCATGAAAAGATATAATGAAATATTTGCAGAAATGTGAGGGGTGTACTCACTTTTGTGATACACTGTACATGTAATGAACATGCCTTGAACATAGACAGTTTTTGTATTTAATTGTTATCTGCTGCCATGTGCATCTGATTCCACTTGGATTACGCCTAGATTTAGTAAATGAAAGGAAAAAACGTGTAAAATTGAGACAAATATTACAACTGACATATTAAACAATTTTGCCCTATCCTTCTGCTAAATGTTGAATAATTGTTAAGTTTTTTTTTATTAATTTAAACTCACACATTAACTCTTTTTTTGCCATTTGCATTGTCCGTTTTTTACGGACGCTGCTGTATTACTTTTATGTCTAAAACATTTTCATGATCTGCACACGCAAACATTAAAATGAACAGTTCTATTGGTGTAAAATATGACGGACTACTTTTTCTTTCATTCACATCCATGATGAATCCATTTATCGCCACTCCATTGAGAATGTCTGTTTATAGTTAACAGTGAATGAGCTTCTGCTGAGTTCAATCTACTCAGAATTTAGTAATCTAACCCTGATCCACTTTTCTGGAACCAAAAACTCCGGCTATGACATGGCGAGATCAGTCAACTCGGAGTTCAGGTTTAAATTTGAAGTTTGTTAAACCCGCTTTCTGGAATACCCCCCTGTGCTGCAATGTTTTTATTCCTACATCAACAATAAAAGTACAAATTTATTTTTTACAGGTACAAATCTTTTTTACAGTTACAGATTTATTTTTTACAGGTACACATGTTTTTTACAGTTACAGATTTATTTTTTACAGGTACAAATCTTTTTTACAGTTACAGATTTATTTTTTACAGGTACAAATGTTTTTTACAGTTACAGATTTATTTTTTACAGGTACAAATGTTTTTTACAGTTACAGATTTATTTTTTACAGGTACAAATCTTTTTTACAGTTACAGATTTATTTTTTACAGGTACAAATCTTTTTTACAGTTACAGATTTATTTTTTACAGGTACAAATCTTTTTTACAGTTACAGATTTATTTTTTACAGGTACAAATCTTTTCTACAGTTACAGATTTATTTTTTACAGGTACAAATCTTTTTTACAGTTACAGATTTATTTTTTACAGGTACAAATCTTTTTTACAGTTACAGATTTATTTTTTACAGGTACAAATGTTTTTTACAGTTACAGATTTATTTTTTACAGGTACAAATGTTTTTTACAGTTACAGATTAATTTTTTTACAGGTACAAATTTGACAGATTTTCTTTTCACAGGTGCAAAACTTTTGCTACATATTTACGGTTTGGGAAAGGCCAACAGTCTCGGTAAAGGAGTTGTTTTGCTATCTCCCCTCCCAGCCCTCGACACTCTACTGCCGTATATGACATAGTACAAGCGCAAACACATTTCACATTAGATTAATTTTATGTTCATTGTATTTAGATCAGCACTGTACTGTGCAAAATCAAAACACATCAATAATAAGGTTTAACTGTATGGAGCATATATTTTACACAAATATATTAAACTGTTTTAGTTGTAGGACTATTTTAGTTGTAAGACTATTTTAGTTGGAAAAGTTAAAATATCAAAGATGTTTGAGTGTGCTGTGATTTATTCATATTAGAAATTAGTCATTTTTTTAAAGTCACAGCTTCTCTGAACATACCAACAGCAGGGTGCAGTTTCTTATGAAGAGACACACCTTCATTTTTTGGAGTATTTTCAAAAATGTTTTTGTTCTGTTGTTACTTTCTTTTTCAGTTGTTTCCTTGTTTGGCGTAAACCTTCAGCTGTCTTTATTTTACCTTTAGCATTAAAAATACTTCAACATGTCTATGGCTTTGTGTTTGATTTTAATGTATTTAATGAAGTAATAATGCATTTAATGATGAGCATTGTTTTAGCAGAATTGTAGATAAAGCAATTCTGTATTGGCTAACAGTGTTATTGTTTGTGTAATAGTGGTACACATTTTTCTTACCTGTTGGTTTGTTATTTTGCTGCATTCAGCTGCTGATCTGAAGCTGTTAAATATCTGGTGGTTACCTTGTTACTATTACGTCCCTCTGACTGTGTGCAGGAATGTTTGGAGGAAATCATTTTGCTTTATCGCTCCAGACTAAAATATTAAAAGTCTTAAATGTTTTTCTTTTGTTAATATGATCTCCCTGTTAAACCGTTTATAAATACTTTTATTATTTGGTATGTTGTTTACTGTTTATAAATATCATTGTTGAACTATTTTTTGCATCATGTCTAGGGTGGTTGCTTCTTCTTGTTTGGTATTAAATTAGCTGTATCCCTCTGCTAGCTGCTGTTCTTTAGGGTGTTGATAACAATACAAATTAAATCTTATTAAAGATTTTTTTTTATTAAAGGTTAACCTGCTGACGCTGACCACAAACTGTTAAGCAGCTGAAGTCTTGTATCAAGCAAGAATAAATAAACATTTAGTGTCAACAATTAGTGTCTTCAGTTCTCAAACAATTAAAAAGTCACATTAACAGGAAAGCTGATGGAACACAGGGGGTAACATGTCATTGTTGCTGGATTGAATCAGGGTAGCAATTGAACTGAACAAGAGTTTGTTGGAAAGTAAACCAAGAGCACCTCTCTTAAACAGAAAGAGTATTATTGCCTGTACAGATCACACCAAATGTAAATTCATACAAATTCAGTTCAAAAGGTCTGGATAAGTAAACTGATGTATTGTTTTATTTTTTCTCATTTCAGAAATGAAGTGTGTTTGTTTTATGATTCTGTTCTTCCATCATGCTGTCTCAGGTAAAGTAAGAATTAAAGCTGCTGTGGGTTCCCCATTCAATCCACTGTGTAAAATATAGCAAATACAGAGAACATAGAATTTAATAAACAAGAAATAACAAACAACAGATCCATGTTTTTATCACATTTTACACATAAGACATTAGTCTATACTACAGGGCAGAGCATTGAAGACAAATGCTCTACAGTCTTGACAAAAAAGCTTAGTATGCCATTTACAAAAGAGGAGGAAAATAAGTTGTGGAATCGACATTTTCTGTGCTATGATTATCTTGTGTACATGAAAGTAATTGTGGGCTGATGCACTAAAAAGAATCAAAACCTTACAACAACATTAGTATAATGTTCAGCGCCACTCTGATCTCTGAGCTTTCCTTATATAGTCTGGAATAAACTGTGGCGTTGGGGGTTGTAGTCTGTTTGGGACTACAGCAAGTCAATTTACCCTCCTGCCACAAGTGGGAGCGGATGAAGGTTATCGCACCATTATATTAATAAGTAACCAATAACTGAATTAGATGATGGGATATAAATCAAGCCACTGAGTGAACTGACTGATGAAAAGACGTTCATGTTTGTTTTATATTTTTTCTCTCTGCAGAAACTTTTTGGTTGGTTGGTTCAGATGTTCCTCTATATGCAGTTACTGGTTCTGATCTTGTTCTGCCTTGTTTAATTGAACCCAAAACCAGTGCAGTGGACATGAGAGTGGAGTGGTTCAGGCCAGACACAATAAACTCACTAGTACATCTTTATAAAGATCACACAGCAATTAATTCAGGGCAGATTCCATCTTACATAGGGAGAACAGCTTTATCTGACGAGAAGCTGGAAAAAGGAGCTGTTAAATAATGTTAAAGTTTCTGATGAGGGGAAATACAAATGTTACATTAATGCTGAAACCTGGTATGATGATTTCACTGTTCAAGTAAAAGTTGAAGGTATAGTAGCTGATTCATGACTAATATTGTTACATTTAAAAAAAGTATTTGGACACATGATCATAAGCTTGTTGGGCTTGTTGGACAGAGGTGTTACTAGGATATTATCCTGATGTGGGCATTTGAATTGTTTGGGTGGACAACAACAAAAATATTGCTTTTCCTAAATAGAATATGTAATCAAGGACATGGCTAAATTTTGAGGAGGGGCAAAAGGAATGCAATTACAGCATTTATTTTTAGGGGAGTCCAGGGTGGGCAACACCACACCTGGGTTTACACCCCACTGTTGGACATCAAATGGTAACCAGAAACAACTGCTATTAAAATATTAAAGCCATTCTTCAGAGAAGGCTTCTCACAAGGCATTAAAGTATCTTTGTGAGAACTGGTGCCCATTCTGTCAAAAGAGCGTTTGTATGGCTGGGCACTGATGTTGGTCCAGAAAGCCCTAACTGCTGTTCCATTTCATTCCAAAGCTGGGGCTGAAGTTATTTTAATGCATTAATTAAAAAATTAGAAGGGGTGTCCCAATACTTTTGTCCATATATCGTATTTGTGTTTTCATGAAAGAGGAAATACTGATACTTGATGTGTAACTTGATCTACAGCTGTTGGAACAGAGCCACTGATAACTCTGGAGAGCTTTGATCATTCAGGAGGATTCAGTCTATTGTGTGAATCTAAAAACTGGAGGCCTGAGCCAGAGGTTCTGTGGCTGGGTGATGAGGGAATCAACCTGAGTGGTGGAGTAACAGAAACACACAGAGACAGAGAATTATTTAGTGTTCAACAACGTATCACTGTACCCAACGGTGACGCAGGCAAGTTCTACTGCAGAGTCCAACAGAGACATCACATGAAGGAGACCGAGTTCATCATCTCTAGTAAGTAATGATCGAACCGTAGGAGCCTGTGAAGTTTGCTGTAAGAATTTTATGTCTTTAAAAAATGACAGCAATACATACAGTGTCATTAAAATTGTCCTTGTCCTGATTTCTTCTGTTTAGACATCTCTGTCACTTATTTAACTAATTAAACACATTAAATTATCAACTAGGTTTGGTTACATTAGTACAATGCTATTTTTTTTTTATTCTGGGACTCTAAGAACCACAGCAGCAAACATGAAGGTGGACGTGTGAGGGTGTGTGAACAGTTAACAGCTGCAGGGTCTAGAACAGGAGTGGGCAAACCTTTTGGCCGAAGGGTCACACTAGGTTTTAAAATTTTACAGACGGGCTGGGCGATAGATTTTAACAAAGGTCGGGGTCGGTAGTGTTTGGAGTGTGCAAACTAGTGGAATTAACTGAAATGCAAGGTATTAAAAAAAAAGGTTAAACAGTTTGCAAGCGGAAAATTTTGTAAATTCTTAACGGGCCGATCATTATGTGGCCAACGGGCCGTAGTTTGCCCACCACTGGTCTAAAACTTACCATTAATGGAGGAACAGTGAATTATTTTCATCAATCCCTGATTTGCAGATAAAGTGCAATGGAATCATGAATTATTTTTAGTTTATCATTTTTTTAAATATATAAGAATATATTATTAAAAGCAATTTTTATGTTAAAAGTTTTGTTTTCTTGAAATACATTTTCTTCCAATTGAAATTCTTCGTGTTTTACCAGGGGTGCAAAAAGAGCTGACTGTATTTATATTTTACTTCTTTGTTTTGTGTTTCAGATCAGATTTTCACAGCATGGAAAACTGCTGTCATCTGTGTTTCAGTTGGAAGTTTGATCATAATTATAGGAATTGGGTTTGTAGTTTTCATGAGTTGGAAAGGTGAGAATCATCCTGAAATTGTACATTTAAATGTTTTATTGTTTCATGCTACTTTCTTCAGCCAGCAGGGCACATTCACATGAGAAGCAGCAAAACAACCACTATGTCTGTGCACTTTTGCCACGTTTAGTCCAAAATGCTTCTCATGTGAATGCACCATAAATGCATGTGAAGGTTTGTGGGGTGGGGGTGGTGGTGGTTACACATTTTATGAGTTTTTTAAGGAAAAAGATCCATAACGTTCTGCCTAATCACATTGTTACAGTTTAATTTAACCAAATGTTTGTTTTTTTTACATGAAAATGTTTTACTGTTTTTTTTCTTACTTTAGTTAACAGATGGAGAAAGGAGTACACTGAGAAAGGTGAATTCAAAAACTGACAGCTCTGATACATGAGCTGTCAGTTCAGCTCATTTTACTTTTACATCAGATTGTAACAAAACATTCAAAACAAAGACAACTACTTAGAAAGATGAGAGAGGTCTGTAATTTTCATCATAGGTACACTTCAACTATGCATGGCTGGATTACTGACCGGGCCAGTGGGGCCAGCGCCCAGGGGCCCTTGAGGTCAGGGGGCCCCGGGGGGGCCCTGGCCCAAAACATTTTGCGATGCCTATCAACATTTATGATACAATATATTTTTATTTCCGATGGCCCTCCATTTTAAGGATCCTCTGACTATTAGGGACTTTGACCCCAGGGCCTCTTGGGGGCCCTAGCCATGCTTTTGGGGCCCCTAGCCATGCTTTTGGGCCCTAGCCATGCTTTTGGGGGCCCTAGCCATGCTTTTGGGGGCCCTAGCCATGCTTTTGGGCCCCTTATGAAAATGGATGAGGCGTTGTGGCACTGCTCTGACTTCGACTTCTGGCTATTAGGGGTCCTAGGAAAGAGGGGGGCATATTTTTAGAGGGCCCTGGTTATGAGAGCCCCTACCAGGGGGCCCTAGAAAAGAGCAGGGCATACCATTAGAGGGCCCTTGATCACGAGGGCCCCTGCTATGGGGCCCTTGACTTCCATAGAAGTCGTTTACCATGGCTCCTTGACTTTCTAGGGACCTACAAATTGCCAGGCAAGCTACCATATTTCATAACAGACGTTTTGTTGCAAATATGCGATTCAGGCCCTTACTTAATGTTTCTGAATTTGTATTGTTTCAAAATTATTATGTTCAATTTCTCTTAAGCACAGAGACACAAATTAATTTAGCAATTTTGCAATTATTTAAATTTAAGACAAGCAATTTCAAGCAGTTTGAATGCATACACACACTTAACTGAGCTATTTGATGTTCTTTTCATGCCTGACAATATGTCCAACAGTGAGCTCACTTTAAAGGCTAACTCACTCGCTGCAGCATATCCTTCAGATCTGAACATGAGCCTGGCAGATGAATTGATACAATACAAATCATTCATAACAGAAAAAAAAAAATTTCCTAGTAAAATGCTCAAAACCATGATCAATTTGAATTTACAGTCAACCTTTCCAAATGTCTACATAGCACTTAGACTTTTTTTGACTGTGCCTATCACAAATTGTGAAGGGGAGCGTTCATTCTCCAAACTGGCTCGTATTAAGAATGAACTCAGGATTAGGATGCGCCAAAACCGCCTGAACTCACTGTCACTTCTGGCCATTGAATCAGATTTGGTCAGACAGCTTAATTTTGATGAATTAATGGATGACTTTGCAAGAAAGAAGAGTAGAAAGAAACTTATATGAAATAGATTCTTGTGTTAGGGTTAGTTATTGACAGGTTGTTTAATGTATTAATTTATTTATGTTTTTGGAGGGGGGGGGGCGCGCGTGGTGTTGGGGGGGGGGGGGGGGGGGGGGGGCGCTGGACCAGGGGCCCAGACTATCCTTAATCCGTCCTTGGGTGGAGATGGTGAAAAGCCTGAAATTCCTCTGAGTCTATGTGTCTGACCAGCTGACGTGGACCGTTAACACCTCACACCTGATTAAGAAGGCTCAACAAAGACTCTTCTTTCTCAGGAAGCTGAAAAAGGCCAAACTAAGGCAGAAACAACTAGTAAACTTTTACAAGAGCACAATAGAAAGTATTCTGACCAGCAATTTCACAGTGTAATATTCAAGCTGCACTGCCGCCGAGCGTAAGGATCTGCATTGCGTAGTGAACAGAACTTTCACACCTGGACGTGTTGTATGCTGGCCGACTGAGGAAGAAGGCTAGCAGCATCATCAAAGACACCACACAACCCGGACACACACTGTTTCAGCTACTACCCTCAGCAAACGATTCAGGACAATAAAAGCACACACAAATAGACTAAGGAACAGCTTTTTTCCTAGAGCTGTGGCCTCTATCACACACCACAGGACTGAAAAAGACTGAGCACAAACACAGGACTACATGTCACACACGAACTATGCAGCATTTTCACACACAGTTAGTATTTAATATTTAAAGCAAAAAAATTTAAATTAAAAGTGCAAAGATTTTTATTGTTATCTTATTATTTTTAGAGTGTAAATAATTTTCTGTGTGATTACTACTACTGTCTTTCTTCTACTGATGCTACTCTAATGGAGAGATGCCACTCGAAATTTCATTGTACTTGTGTATAGTGACAATAAAGATTCTATTCTATTCTATTCTATTCCATTCCATTCCATTCCACTCCACCAGTAACCTGATGGACTTTCCAATTTTATCCATCAGCACTTTAGTATGTGTTTGAGAGTGTTGATCTTGTACAGGAAGTGATGTCATGACAGTTTACAGATTAGAACATAAAGAAGCTGAACAAAGCGTCATCATGCAAAATCCCAGTGTGAAGATGATAGATGGTGTTTATCTCCACTGCTCTTCATCTTCATCACATCATCCAATATGTGTTTCTGATGCTGTAGAAGAGATCAGACATGATCAGATGTTTCAGTCAACTATCAGACTCAACACAATCAGAACCAGTATAAACACCAACACACACACACACACACATCAGCTGGAACAATGTTAGAACATTTTACATGATTCATTGTTCACTAAAGAACCCTGATACAGATGAAGTTCTGCTAATGAGCAGTTCTGATTCCACAATAAGATAGACATACCACTGCATGTGTGTGTAATGTGTGCATGTGTATGTAATGTGTGCATGTGTGTGTAATGTGTGCATGTGTGTGTAATGTGTGCATGTGTATGTAATGTGTGTGTAGTGTGTGCATGTGTGTGTAGTGTGTGCATGTGTATGTAATGTGTGCATGTGTATGTAATGTGTGCATGTGTGTGTAATGTGTGCATGTGTATGTAATGTGTGCATGTGTGTGTAATGTGTGCATGTGTGTGTAATGTGTGCATGTGTATGTAATGTGTGCATGTGTGTGTGATGTGTGCATGTGTGTGTAATGTGTGCATGTGTGTGTAATGTGTGCATGTGTATGTAATGTGTGCATGTGTGTGTAATGTGTGCATGTGTGTGTAATGTGTGCATGTGTATGTAATGTGTGCATGTGTGTGTAGTGTGTGCATGTGTGTGTAGTGTGTGCATGTGTGTGTAATGTGTGCATGTGTGTGTAATGTGTGCATGTGTATGTAATGTGTGCATGTGTGTGTAATGTGTGCATGTGTGTGTAATGTGTGCATGTGTATGTAATGTGTGCATGTGTGTGTAATGAGTGCATGTGTGTGTAATGTGTGCATGTGTGTGTAATGTGTGCATGTGTATGTAATGTGTGCATGTGTGTGTAATGTGTGCATGTGTGTGTAATGTGTGCATGTGTATGTAATGTGTGCATGTGTGTGTAATGAGTGCATGTGTGTGTAATGTGTGCATGTGTGTGTAATGTGTGTGCATGTGTGTGTAATGTGTGCATGTGTGTGTAATGTGTGTGCATGTGTGTGTAATGTGTGCATGTGTGTGTAATGTGTGCATGTGTATGTAATGTGTGCATGTGTGTGTAATGTGTGCATGTGTGTGTAATGTGTGCATGTGTGTGTAATGTGTGCATGTGTGTGTAATGTGTACATGTGTGTGTAATGTGTACATGTGTGTGTAATGTGTGCATGTGTATGTAATGTGTACATGTGTATGTAATGTGTGCATGTGTGTGTAATGTGTGCATGTGTGTGTAATGTGTACATGTGTGTGTAATGTGTGCATGTGTGTGTAATGTGTACATGTGTGTGTAATGTGTACATGTGTGTGTAATGTGTGCATGTGTGTGTAATGTGTACATGTGTGTGTAATGTGTACATGTGTGTGTAATGTGTGCATGTGTATGTAATGTGTGCATGTGTATGTAATGTGTACATGTGTGTGTAATGTGTACATGTGTGTGTAATGTGTGTATGTGTGTGTAATGTGTGCATGTGTATGTAATGTGTACATGTGTATGTAATGTGTACATGTGTGTGTGTGTTTAGGTGTGACTGTGTATAAAGCAACAGTAAATTACCTTAGTTTCTTCAGGTTACATTGTGGATCCTCCTGTAGATCTTTGAGCAGTTTTACTCCTGATTCTCCTGGATTATTGCTGTTCAGATGCAGTTTTCTCAGACGTGATGATGGATTTGATTTCAGAGCTGAAGCCAGAGCAGTAAAACCTTCATCTGTAATACTGCAGCCCCTCAACCTGCAGAAGAAAATCATTTAATAAAAATCATACATCATCTTCTCCCACCTCCTCCTCCATCTCCATTCAGACCCACAACCAGACAACATCACTGAGAAATCTTCAACATGTAAAACTATTCTATTATATTAATGATAAAGTGTTTTATCTTGTGTGGGGGAAAATGAGTAAAATATCAAACTCATACACACATCAATAACAGTTTCTGTATGAATGATCTTCTGTATCTACAGTGTGAAAGTGAAGATCTTACCACAGTATCTCCAGTTTACAGTGTGGATTCTCCAGTCCAGCAGAGAGCAGCTTCACTCCTGAATCCTTCAGGTTATTGTTATCCAGGTCCAGACGTTTCAGACTGGAGGAGTTTAAACTGAGAACTGAGGACAGAACTTCACAACTTTCCTCTGTTAGATTACAAGCATCCAACCTGGAGAGAAATAATCAGATCAATCAGAGAAATGAAAGACGTCACCCTGCAGCAGTAGGTGGAATCCAAGTATTAGATTTGATAATATTACCCAGACTGCAGTGCAGATGAAAGTAAAAGCAGTTGAATTGATGATTCTGAATCGAAAATCATTCCAGCATGAGTGTAAAATGTGATTTCAGACTTAAAGTGGATTCCACATTTTAAAGATTTTCAGAGTTCACATGATGAGTATTTAGTAGATCTTTGTTAGCTAGTAGATCATTTAGCAACAATCACACTACAACATCTACACATTCAAAACCAAAAACCCTCCCAAACACCAACCAATGAAACCTGGGATTTTAGTTCTAGTTTAATTAATGGTGCTTAACTAATTAATCATGAGAGAAGAGAGGAGGACTCAGATTATCTGCTGTTTTTGTAGTGTTTTTTTGTTTGTTTACAGTCTTAGCTTAGCTTGTTAACAGAGAACAGAACAAATGAGGTTAATCACCACCACACTCCTAATGTATGTTACGGTGGTGCAGCTAGTACTGCATCATTTGTAGTTATTGTGATGTGAACACTGAGTTTTAAGGGTTCATTAATGGTGGATATCAAATAATAATGTTCAATTTGTATGTTCATTTTAACGGTAACACTTTTAAACATCTACAATTAACACAAATAATAAAATAAATATATAAGCTTGACAGCCTCCATATTTTTTTATCTTCCCACACAAACCACATGAACACCGAGTCAGGTAAACGAGTTTGATCACAGTGAAACCTTCTGCCCAACGTGCATTTAAAAGCAGCATCTGTCCAGGGTGTGTTTCCAATTTGCCGCTTTTTTTCCACTTTGCCCCTGACCAGGATGAACTGGTTAATGTAACTGGGTCAAGACGTAAAAAACTTTGTGTTGATGAAGAACCTGATTTAGTTTTACAAATTAATTTCAGAGCATTAAACTGCCAGCTATTCAGAGCTAAATTGCTAGGACAGAGCTAAGTTGCTAACTGAACCACAAGAACTGATGATTTCTGGTTAAAATCTCTCAGTCTCAGGATCCTGAACCAGCAGTAGAAGTTTTCTGGTTCTCATGCTGCTGTGGAGTTGATCAGAGATGAATATAAATTGGTTGTTACTGACTTGTTGCTAAAATGTCGCTGTTACCTCTATGAATGTCACTAGCTAAAAAGCTGATCCACAAAAATAATTTTATTCCTGTATAGAACACTGAGAAGATAAAAATAGCAGTTAAGACTTTTTTTGAAGCTGAGTCACATTTTTCTTCATCCATGATAAATTCCTACAGCATGTTTAGCACCAGAAACTCAGGTGCTGCTAGTTTAGGATCTAATCTCAGGTAAGCTAGTGAGCTACAGTAAAGAAACAATCATGATAGGATGTGATAAAGTATGAATACTCCAAAGAGTCCCAAACAAACCATCCTCCAAGGTTCTGCTTTTATTAAAATGATGCTTCAAAGTGAAACAGATCTTCTGTATCTACAGTGTGAAAGTGAAGATCTTACCCCAGTATCTCCAGTTTACAGTGTGGATTCTCCAGTCCAGCAGAGAGCAGCTTCACTCCTGAATCCTTCAGTTTATTGTAACTCAGATTCAGATGTTTCAGACTGGAGGAGTTTAAACTGAGAACTGAGGACAGAACTTCACAACTTTCATCTGTTAGATTACAACCATCCAACCTGGAGAGAAATAATCAGATCAGACTACATTGCAGATAAAAGTAAAATCAGTTGCATTAATTAATAAAAAAATAGCAGGACTTCTGTATTGTACTGATTTACAAATGGGCGGAGCTTCACATTTCTACACAGTCCAAAATAGTGGAAGTGCTAATTATAGCCGTGTAGCGACTGAGAATTAATCCAATGTTACTCACTGATTATAAATGGCAACTTGATTTCCGTCTCCATCCTAAAACATAGATGAGAGTGACTGTGTGTGTGTGTGTGTGTGTGTGTGTCAAAAGTGTATGTTCCTACGTCCTTGCAAGTGTTTTCAAGTAGCACTGAATCCACCATGGTCCTGACCAGTACGAAGTGGTCCAATCATTTGATCTAAATTAAATGTACATTCCATAATTATTCACTATTTGACTCTGTAAAGGTTTCACCCTCACTGCTGTATTTCTGCACAGCACGACTGAGAACTAATAATTATCAGGAAGCTCTATGTAGAAACTGCTGTCACTAACATTCAGGGTTAGAGGTACAAATACTTCTGCTCCTGCTTTCAGGTGAAATTCTACATTCTGTATAAAACTAGTGCACGAGTCTAAACATGTAATTTACACGTCATGTTCATGTAAACTGAGCTCTGTTTATTCCATGTCTGATTCATGATACTGTCAAAATCTAATTATTATCACAGTGTTTTCATCAGAGTCAAATTCATTCTCCTGAAAACATAATTTCACATCAGTCAGATCAATTCCCTCCATGCTAACATCCTCAGACTTCAGCAAAAGTAAGCTAGTGTACTTTACCGCTGAATCACCCGAGTGCCCCATTCATGCTAACATGAGTGTTTTTATTTAAAAAGATTGTTTGTTATTAATGTATTTCTCTCTTTATTACTGAACTTCATTATTTAGTCCGGAGCTCTGTGGTTGAAAATTTGCACCATTTCAAATTACATTTTCTACTCAGTATAATCACCAGAGTGCAAGTTAGTAGGTGGTGCAGAAACTGTTAGCATTATATTTACTTTACTAAATGAATGTTAATTTCAGACATATTTTGAGATCAGACTGCAGCACTATAATTCTGCACCTTCTTAGTTTGAAACTGTGAAAAAATAACAAGCTGTACTGCATGGCCCCAATAATACAGGAGCAGCTAATGGCATTAACATACAACCCCAATTCCAATGTAGTTGGGACGTTGTGTAAAACATAAATAAAAACAGAATACGATGATTTGCAAATCCTTTTCAATCCATATTCAATTGAATACACTACAAACACAAGATATTTAATGTTCAAACGGATAAACTTTATTGGTTTTTTTTGCAAATATTCACTCATTTTGAGTTTGATGCCTGCAACACATTCCAAAGAAGTTGGGACAGGGGCAACAAAAGACTTGGAAAGTTGAGGAATGCTCAAAAAACACCTGTTCGGAACATTCCACAGGTGAACAGGTTAATTGGAAACAGGTAAATGTCATGATTGGGTATAAAGCAGTGGCGGCTGGTCAATACGGGGCGCAGGGGTGCCGCCCCCCTTAAAATTATTAAGATGTTAAAACAATGTATTAAGATGTTTCTTTCTCTCCACTCCAGTCTTCTTCATTCCCGCTGGTTCCACCTGCCTCTTTCTCTGCTTTCTGGTTCCTTTGTTGCACCTCCTTCGTTGTACCTAGACCGAGGAGATCGAAGCTAACCCACGCCCCCACCGACACACGGGCAGCATGCCGTATGCATCTTATCACCCACACATTGACGAGTGTTGTGCCACCTAGCATTGTGTACAGAGAGACACACCCTAAGAGCACTCTTTCCTCATCTCTGTGTAGGCACCTCTAATCAGCCAGCAGAGGTCATAACTGCACCATTCTGACGTTCTTCATGTAGCTGCTCATCCTCAGCCAGCAAGGCAGAGCTGAGATTCGATATGATGTATTTGAGATCCCAGCTCTGGTTGCAGCCTGTGTTTTTACCGCTGTGCCACCTAAGCAGCACATTTAACTATTTATATTTGCTTGAGCTTTGAAAATATTTGATTTTTTTTCTTATCATCAATAAAAGCCAGAGAAACTATCCAATCACATCACTGTGTATTAAAAATGGAAACATGTTTTTGACATGTAAGTATAACGATGTTTTTTGCTGAAATTAACACATGGGCCAGTAAACTTAGTTAAGTTTGTAAATTCACTAGCACCTCACAAGTTCCTCCAGTAATCACCACTAGATCCAGATCCAAATGCACTTCTGGTAATTCAGATAACCAACATGTACAGTGTAATCACAAAAGTGAGTACACCCCTCACATTTCTGCAGATATTTAAGTATATCTTTTCATGGGACAACACTGACAAAATGACACTTTGACACAATGAAAAGTAGTCTGTGTGCAGCTTATATAACAGTGTAAATTTATTCTTCCCTCAAAATAACTCAATATACAGCCATTAATGTCTAAACCACCGGCAACAAAAGTGAGTACACCGCTTAGTGAAAGTTCCTGAAGTGTCAATATTTTGTGTGGCCACCATTATTTCCCAGAACTGCCTTAACTCTCCTGGGCATGGAGTTTACCAGAGCTTCACAGGTTGCCACTGGAATGCTTTTCCACTCCTCCATGACGACATCACGGAGCTGGCGGATATTCGAGACTTTGCGCTCCTCCACCTTCCGCTTGAGGATGCCCCAAAGATGTTCTATTGAGTTTAGGTCTGGAGACATGCTTGGCCAGTCCATCACCTTTACCCTTAGCCTCTTCAATAAAGCAGTGGTCGTCTTAGAGGTGTGTTTGGGGTCATTATCATGCTGGAACACTGCCCTGCGACCCAGTTTCCGGAGGGAGGGGATCATGCTCTGCTTCAGTATTTCACAGTACATATTGGAGTTTGTGTGTCCCTCAATGAAATGTAACTCCCCAACACCTGCTGCACTCACGCAGCCCCAGACCATGGCATTCCCACCACCATGCTTGACTGTAGGCATGACACACTTATCTTTGTACTCCTCACCTGATTGCCGCCACACATGCTTGAGACCGTCTGAACCAAACAAATTAATCTTGGTCTCATCAGACCATAGGACATGGTTCCAGTAATCCATGTCCTTTGTTGACATGTCTTCAGCAAACTGTTTGCGGGCTTTCTTGTGTAGAGACTTCAGAAGAGGCTTCCTTCTGGGGTGACAGCCATGCAGACCAATTTGATGTAGTGTGCGGCGTATGGTCTGAGCACTGACAGGCTGACCCCCCACCTTTTCAATCTCTGCAGCAATGCTGACAGCACTCCTGCGCCTATCTTTCAAAGACAGCAGTTGGATGTGACGCTGAGCACGTGCACTCAGCTTCTTTGGACGACCAACGCGAGGTCTGTTCTGAGTGGACCCTGCTCTTTTAAAACGCTGGATTATCTTGGCCACTGTGCTGCAGCTCAGTTTCAGGGTGTTGGCAATCTTCTTGTAGCGCAACAATTCGTCTTTTAAGATCCTCAGAGAGTTCTTTGCCATGAGGTGCCATGTTGGAACTTTCAGTGACCAGTATGAGAGAGTGTGAGAGCTGTACTACTAAATTGAACACACCTGCTCCCTATGCACACCTGAGACCTAGTAACACTAACAAATCACATGACATTTTGGAGGGAAAATGACAAGCAGTGCTCAATTTGGACATTTAGGGGTGTAGTCTCTTAGGGGTGTACTCACTTTTGTTGCCGGTGGTTTAGACATTAATGGCTGTATATTGAGTTCTTTTGAGGGAAGAATAAATTTACACTGTTATATAAGCTGCACACAGACTACTTTTCATTGTGTCAAAGTGTCATTTTGTCAGTGTTGTCCCATGAAAAGATATACTTAAATATCTGAAGAAATGTGAGGGGTGTACTCACTTTTGTGATACACTGTAGCTTTAAAACAGCCCTCCTAAACCTAGTAACTTAACCTAGTAGACAGAGTGAAAGTGGTAGCCTAGTGGGTAGAGCTTTGGGCTATCAACCGGAAGATTGGGGGTTCAAATCCAGGCTCTGCTATGCAGCCACTGTTGGGTCCTTGAGCAAGACCCTTAACCCTCTCTGCTCCAGGGGTGCCGTAAGGTGGCTGACCCCAGCTTCCAAACAAGCTGGGATATGCAAAGAAAGAATTTCATTGTACTGTATATGTGACAAATAAAGTATTTCCTTCTTCTTCTTCTAATAGTTTCTTGTTCAGTGGTGTGTGATTTGTAACCCTTTCCAGACTGGTAGATTTAAGTGACTTTGTTTTGCATTTGAGTCTCTTTAGAACATGTGCTGAATCATGTGCTGCTTTCTGAGACTTCTAGCCTCTAATGACATGATATTTGCCCTGATTTTCGCTCAGCGACTGGTTGGCGCCAGGGTTATTATCGTTAACGAAAACAAACGAAATAACGAAAACTGAAATTGAAAAAATATTTTTGTTAACTGAAATAAATAAAAACGGTAATTAAAAGAAAAACTATAACTAAAACTGTATTATGTGTTTACAAAACTAACTAAAACGTACTGAAATGATAGAGAGAATACGCTTCGTTTTCGTGTTTGTCAATTTATTTATGAGCCTTGTGAACTGATATGAAATCGATTATTTCCACTCGAGCAGTCAGCTGCCGGCACCGTACGGTACCTCATGCAGCCTTTCCCAATCTGTTCCCTCCTCACTAACACTACCAAGTGACACTCCACGTGAACGCGCAAACGGAGGTGAAGTGGAGAGGGGGAGTAAGTAGGGAGCGGATTGAGATTGGTCCCTGACGGCACTTCATGTTTACATTCTGTTTCTGCTCACCACGCTAGCCTGCAAAATGATGACAGCAAAAGTTAAGTTGATGTTTTTCTCAGATTGAGCTCCCTGATGTGTGTCTCATGAATTAGTTTATATTACAGTTTATTATATTATAGTTTATATTATTATTAGGGCTGTCGTAATCGCGATTAACGCGTTAAATTTTTAATTACGATTTAAAAAAATTCTCAAGATGAAAAATTTTAATCAAACTATTTTTATTGGGCTGTTTGTGCCACGTAAATTTGTGTCTTTGTGGTTAATTGCATTTCTTAAAAGTGCATGAAGCAGAACGCTGATTAACAGAACAACATAAGCACAGGCTGACACGGTTTTGAGCATTTTACTAGGACATTTTTCTTTTTCTGTTATGAATGATTTGTATTGTATCAATTCATCTGCCAGGCTCATGTTCAGATCTGAAGGATATGCTGCAGCGAGTGAGTTAGCCTTTAAAGTGAGCTCACTGTTGGACATATTGTCAGGCATGAAAAGAACATCAAATAGCTCAGTTAAGTGTGTGTATGCATTCAAACGGTGGTTGAGACAGGACACAAGTTTGTCAATGACAACATTGAAAGTTTCGATCCGAAACTTGTCCTTTCCGTTAGGGCCCCCAAGAGGCCCTGGGGTCAAAGTCCCTAATAGTCAGAGGATCCTTAAAATGGAGGGCCCTCGGAAATAAAAATATATTGTATCATAAATGTTGATAGGCATCGCAAAATGTTTTGGGCCAGGGCCCCCCTGGGGCCCCCTGACCTCAAGGGCCCCTGGGCGCTGGCCCCACTGGCCCGGTCAGTAATCCAGCCATGTCTCCACCTTGTTTCCATGGATGTGCAGTGGGAGGTGGTTTATCTCCTCCTGGTACCATCTGTATTAATCTGGTAGATTTAGTTAAGATTTGGGAAATGGAGTGAGGGTACATGAGGACTGCTTTAGAAAACCCTGCATTACTTTGATGCATTAGCATGCGGCCTGTAATGAAGAAGTTTAAGGAAGTTTAAAGCTACTCGAGGTTAGTGCTGGACAATAATTCGATATCGATATATATCGCGATAGAAAATGTTTCAATAACGGTGATATGATTTTTAAACAAATTCGATGGATATGCATACAGTACGTCAGTGCGCTTTGCCCGTGTTACTTTTTTGCGGAAGCATTTCTGCTCGCAGGTTCCCACAGGGACGCAATTCAACAGCGCACCTCAAGCCAGTAGTTCTCCACCAAAACAGTGCAGTTACACACTCAACATAAATGTCAACCACCAACACAATTACAGAAAAAGTACTAGTACTGAGTACTAATACCAGTTATTAATACTACTTCTTATTAGTTGTGGCGAGCTACGAATAAGGCACCAACGGGATATTCGCGTTTCACTGTTGCCAGATTGGGCGGTTTTCCTCCTAATTGGGCGTTTTTTTTTCAAAAACAATTTTATAGCATTTAAATAACACTTCTATTGAAAATAAAATATTCAGTTTTAAGAAGCCCCAGCATTGTAGAAGGCTATTAAAAGTAAAGTCAATGTTCAATGCTGATTTGGCTTAATAGTGTTGGTCAGAATGTGTCATATTCTTGAAAGAAAATTAAAATTTGTTTTCCATGCATTCACACTAGCATGTTCTGGGGTTCAAATGAGTCTCATCAGTACACACAAGTTCGCAATCAAATGATCAAGTATTGCAAAGGAATATCTTTGAAATTCTGTTAAGGTTATATGCTATATTTTAGTTTTTCACAGGGAAAATAAGAAAAAATAAAAAGTTTATTATGCTAGGTTTTGATGTAATTCTACATGGCACTCACTGCCTGTATAGGTAAATGAGTGAGTGACCAAAACACTACTAGATCCACAGCAACCTGCCACATAAAAGAATAAGGTATCAGACAGTTTCTGTGCCACCCCTGTGTGAGCAATGGTCTCAGTCTGGCCACCCCTATGGAAATTGTCTGGCTTTGCCACTGTCCACAGCTGAAAAAGAAGCAGACGAAATAGCTGATAAGAGAGGAAGGACTAATTCAGTGGTGTATTCAGCTTGTATTTCTTGCCAGAAACCAGAAAAGAGGTTTGCAGGTACAGCCATCCAATTTTGGTGTTTTTGGCAGTTTTTCTGACATTTGTGTTATTCATATCGATATCGGAATTATATCATATCGACCGAAATTAGGAGTTATATCATGATATAAATTTTAGCCATATCGTCCAGCCCTACTCCAGGTGTTGAGATTCTGCCTGGGGAAGAACATAAGGAGGATTACTCGAGTGTCCAGAGAATCTCAAGTGAGGTCTCGAGGTCAAAACTTTTTCCTACATAACCACAAGATGTTTAGAGTATGTTTAGAGAAGAAAGTCTCTTCTGTATGATTCTCATCCAAGGAACCTTGTTGAATGGTCAGAACAGACCTAAAAAGAACAGTAGAGGTTCTGGGTTGAGGGGTACATAATGCTGTTTTTCAGACCACAGTTTTGTACAGGCTATCACCCACAATCCACTGTGATCCTGTGATGTTTTACCAGTAACCAGTGGGTTTTGCAATAGTATAAATTTGCAAAATTATTTCATTTTATTTCAATTTACATATTTGGCATTTAACAGATACTTTTATCCAAAGTGACACAGTACTTTGACAGTATACTGTCTAGGCAATTGAGGGTTAAAGGCCTAGCTCAAGGGCCTAACAGTGGCAACTTGGCAGTGGTGAGGCTTAAACCAGAGATCTTTCGATTACTAGTCCAGTACATGAACATGAACATGAATTAGGCTATTTAACCATACATTTTATCCAACCAACTGATTAAAGCAATAAACTACAATAGATTAAAATTATGATAAACAAAGTGATGATTCCTATTAATGATGTTAAATATAGAAGATGATGATAATGTAAGTGTTTGATAAAAGATGCAGTAAGTGTAGCAGTTCTGTTAATGACTAATAATTATATTAACCCTCTGCTTGTCTATAACTGCTGAATCTAATGATTAATATGCTGGAAGAGCATCACATCAAATGTGAAATATTTAATTAGGCAACAATAATGATGCACAACCTGCAGAATATAAATACTGTTTATTTCATACTTCAAGTTTATGATTTAACTGTAATTGCACTTGATATCTGATCACTGCTGTGAAACTCAACAAAAAACTGTGTACATAATATTGAGGAGACACACTGTTGGTTTCAAGATTCAAGAGTTTTAATGTCATGTGCACAGTAGAAACAACATATACACTGTACAACGAAATTCTTACTTTGCTTGTTCTCTGTACGTTAATAGTAAATATAATATATAATAGCCAATAGAAAGATATATTATGCAGACATATTATTATTGTGCAGACATATTATTATTGTTTAATAGAAGATATATGAGATATAAACTAAGATAGCAGAACAAAATTAAACTGCTGTTTACATTCAACATGTAATGTTTCTGAGCTCTGCAGATTATTCCTTTGACCCCATGGCTTGGAGTTTGCTCTGATATGCACAGTCAACTGTGGGACCTTCTGTAGGCAGGCGTTGACAATCCCCAATCATGTACAATCAACTGAATTTACCACAGGTGGACTCCAGTTAAATTGTAAAAAAAACATCTCAAGCAGTATCAATAAAAACAAAATGCACCTCAGCTCACTTTTAAGTGTTACATCAAAGGGTGTGATCTTTTACTTTTTGAGTTTTAATAAATGAGCACAAATGTCTAAAAACCTGCTTTCACTTTTATATTGTGGGCTATTTTGTGTAGAATTTTGTGACAAAAATGAACTCAATCTATTATAAAATGAGTCTGTAATGAAATAAAACATATATTGTTATTTTTACATGTTATTCATGTTATTTGTGCAGTTTCCTTGGCTTCTTGCATGCAACATAAGGTCAGTTGCTGTGCCTGTAGTGTCCCAGTGTGAGTGAGCGAGCACCCTGCAATGTATTGGAGCCCTGTCTAGGATTGGTTCCACAACTGCTGGGATTGTACATTGTAAGACTGATTCAGTTACAAGTTGCTCTGAATAAGGGCATCTGATAAATGCTGTAAATGTAATTAAATGTGAAATTTTGTTAAAAAGGTGTAAGCATATGTGCACTTCTGCACAAAATTATAGTAACCCTGCTACTAAGCAGAACTTAATAATAATAATAAATGTCATTACCTTTGTATGAATTCAAGAGTGCATCCAGCCTCTTCCTGATACTCTAAATTAAAATTGTAGAAACTTGCAAATATTGCAGCTATCCCAGACTCAAATGTTGCAGAACTTTGTGCCTCATCAGTGAATTCATTCGTGAGTCACCTGTTTTGACCATCTGTACCACTGTATCAAAAGAGTTATAGTTTTAGTACTTAGTCTATTACTTAAAAGGACCATTATGTAAGAATGAACCAAACGTTCTCTGTAACACAGACAAAATGTAATTACGTTTGGAAATCTTATTTGTTTCTTTTGCCACTAACACACCATTACAATGAGCATACATTTACATTGTATGGCCAAGTTTAGTTCAAGAACTCAGTATGTCTGATACTTTTGCACAGTGGTGTATATACAGTAAATTGTACTGTGCAAAATAAGGAAATGTAGGTGTTTTACAGACAGTTCTTTTTTTTTTTTTTATTAGTGTGTCAGTGGGAGAGTGTAGTATGTTAATTTTCCAAACATAAAAAAGGCTTAAGGAGTAAGATGAATAACAGATCACTATCTATGTTCAATCGTTTAGTTACATTAAATTGGTTGTGTAACCACAAAGAATTATACATACCAAGAACAATTATCCTTGGGCTGTCTGGCAGAGAGAGGATCCTTTCTATGTCAGCTTTAGTGGCACACACCTGCATGACAACAACAGTAAATGACGATCTATTTATGACAAAACATCAGCAGAAAAAATTACTTTATACTTACATCAGCTTGGATGAAAAGTGCATCACTCTTCTCCTTGAAGTATGTCATGAGCAGCTGGATTGCAAATGGTCCCATTGTACCTTCATCGCCTGCTGAAAGAACAGCTTGCACCTCCTTAGTTGGTTTGTTTTTGAAATACTGAACAATTTTCCTCCCCAGTATTCCCAAAATTACGAATGTTTCCAATGTTCCCAATATTTTGAATGTTCCCAGTGTTCTCAGTATTTAGAATTTTCCCAAGGTTCCCAATATTCAGAATTTTCCCAGTGATCCCAACATTCCGAACTGTCCCAGTGTTCCCAAAATTCCAAATGTTCCCAATGTTCCAAACATTCTGAATGTTCCCAGTGTTCTCAGTATTCCGAATTTTCCCAGTGTTCCCAAAATCCTGAATGTTTTTATTGTTTTTAGTATTTTTAATTTCTCGTGTTCCCAAAATTCCAAAAGTTTCCAGTATTCCAAATATTATTAACTTCCCCAGTGTTCCCAACATTCCAAACATTGGCAGTGTTCCCAAAATTCAGAGTATTCCCAGTGTTCCCAGCAGTCCGAATGTTCCCAGTGTTCTCAGTATTTTTAATGTTTCCAGTGTTCCAAAAATTCTGAACTCTGTATTCTTCAGGAAATTCCAAATGTTCAAAGTGTTCCCAAAATTACGAATGTTCCCAGTGTTATCAGTATTGCAAATGTTTTCATGAGTTCCAAACATTCTGAACTTTCCCAGTGTTCCCACAATTTAAAAAAAATTTTAGTGTTCCCAAAATTCTGAACTTTCCCAGTGTTCTCAAAATTCCAAAAGTTCCCAGTGTTTTCAGTATTCCGAATATTCCCAGTATTTCAAACATTATGAAGTTTTCCAGTGTTCCCAAAATTCAGAATTTTCCCAGTGTTCAACATTTCAACTGTTTCCAGTGTTCTCCGGATTCTGAATGTTTGCAGTGTTCCAAGCATTTATGAAGTTCCCAATGTTCCCAACAATCCGAATGTTCCGAGTGTTCCCAGTATTTAGAATTTTCCCAGTGTTCCCAAAATTCTGAATCTTTCCAGTGTTTTCATTGTTCAGAATGTTCCCATTGTTCCAAACTTTTCCAGTTTTCCCAACATTCCGAATGTTTTTAGTGTTGTCAGTATTCTTAATTTCCCCAGTGTTCCCAAATTCCAAATGTTTCCAGTGTTCCAAACATTCGGAACTTTACCAGTGTTCAAAAAATTCCAAACTTTCCCAGTGTTCCCAAAATTCTAAATTGTTCCCAGTGTTCCCAAAATTCAGATTTTTCAAAATGTTCTCCAAAATTCTGAATGTTCCTAGTGTTCTCAGTATTTCAATTTTTTCCAGTTTTTTTAGCATTTCGGAAGTTCCCAGTTCCAAACATTCTGAATGTCTTCAGTGTTCCCAGCATTCCAACTGTTCCCAGTGTTCTCAGTATTACGATTGTTCCCAGTGTTCCAAACATTCTGAACTTTTCGATTGTTCCCAAAATTCAGAATTTTTCAGAGTTCCTAAATTCCGAATGTTTCCAGCGTTCCAAAAATTCTGAACTTTTTTATTGTTCCCATGATTCCGAATTTTCCCTGTTCCCAACATTCCAAACTTTCCCAGTGTTCCCAAAATTCCAATATTTCCCAGTGTTACCAAAATTCAGAATATTCCCAGTGTTTCCAAAATTCCAAATTTTCATAGTGTTCCCAGCATTCTGTATAATTACGGTGTTTTCAGTTCCAAAATTCCGAAAGCTCCCAGTGTTCCAAACATTCTAAATGTTCCAAGTGTTACCAGCATTCCCAAATGTTACCATTGTTCTCGGTATTTTAAATTTTCCCAGTGTTTTAAACAATCCGAATGTTCCCAGTGTTCTCAGTTCACCAAATGTTCCCATTTCTCCAAACATTTAGAATTTTTCCAGTGTTCCCAGGAATCCGAAAGTTTCCAATGTTCCAAACATTCTGAATGTTCCCAGTATTCCCAGCATTCCAAATGTTCCCAGTGCTCTCGGTATTCCGAGTGTTCCCATTGTTCCAAACACTTTTTCAGTGCAATTTTTTCTAGTGTTTTTAGTATTTCAAATTTCCTTAGTGTCTCCAAAATTCTAAATGTTCCCAGTGTTCTAAGTATTCCGAATGTTTCCAGTGTTCCAAGCATTAAGAATTTTTCCAATGTTCCCAAAATTACAAATGTTCCCAGTTTTCTCAGAATTCCGAATGTTTACAGCATTCCGAATGTTTCTGTTTCCAGTATTCCCAAATTCCAAATGTTCCCAGTGTTCTAAGCATTCCAACTGTTTACAGTGTTCTTAGTATTTTGAATGTTTCCAGTATTCCCAGTATTTTTAATGTTTCCAGTATTCCCAGCATTTTGAATGTTCCCAGTGTTCTCAATATTCAGAATGTTCCCAGTGTTTCAAACTTTTTGAACTTTTCCATTGTTTCCAAAATTCTGAATTTTTTAGTATTCCCAATATTACGAATTTTCCAATATTCTCAGTATTCTTAATTTCCTCAGTGTTCCCAAATTCCGAATGATTCCAGTGTTCCAAACATTCTGAACTTTCCCAGTGTTCCAAAAATTCAAAATTTTCCAGTTTTCCCAATATTCCGAATGTTTCCAGTTTTCTCAGTATTCTGAATTCTCCGTGTTCCCAAATTCCAAATGTTCCCAGTGTTCTCAGCATTCTACATTTTCCGTGTACACCAAGCATTTTAATTGTTTTCAGTGTTCTCAGTATTCCGAATGTTCCCAGTGTTCGCAACATTCCAAACTTTCCCAGTGTTTTCAAAATTGCAATATTTCCCAGTGTTCCCAAAATTCAGAACTTTCCCAATGTTTCCAAAATTCCGAATTTTCCCAGTGTTCCAAGCATTCCTAACTTTCCCAGTGTTCCCCAAATTCCGAATTATCCCAGTGTTCCCAAAATTCTGAATGTTCCTAGTGTTCTCAGTGTAACAAAGTCACAATTAAGTTTAATTAGTTTAAAAAAAAAAATTTGGAGGAAGACATTAAATAAGTACCTTATAATAACAATAATGAAAAAGGGCCCAAGACGTTTTCTGTTTTTTTTTTTTTTTGCTGTATGTCATGGGACCATTAGCCAATCAGGGAAGGGGCTCAAACATAAACAAGCAAATGGGACCGTTAGCCAATCAGGGGAGGGGCTCAGACATAAACAAGCAAAAGAGAGATTGGGAGAGGAGGCATGGTGGCCGGCATTGTGAACTTCTCCCACTTCTGGAATATACTTTTTTAGTCGCTTTTTCACACATGCAAGTGTGCACACACGCCACTTAGACTAGAATTTTAGGAGATCAGTATCAGATTCACCTATCAGTGCATGTTTGCATGAACAAAATCATTTTTGTGAAAAGCGTTGTTGTCACATGAGATCCGACCCTGTGGTTTGGGTCAGGTTGACTGTAGTGACTGGTTTCCTCCAATGTTGCTGGGCAAAATGGGTCCATTTTAAAGGGTCATTTTGATCATTTCTCTTTATATGCGTACGTTTTCAGCTGTACAAAATGTGGATCGAGTTGCGGGCCTGAAATGCACGAATGGACGTTTAGTCATAAATGAAAAGAAGAAGTTGACGAGACAAAACACGAAATATCTCAGGCTCATCCTGTCTGCAATGAAATACAAGTCAAAATAAATGTGAGGAGCTCTGTGTTTTTATTTGATATGCATTTTCCAAACTGTCCCAACTCTTTCTGATTTGGGCTTGTAGAATCAGACATAGAACCAGACCAGAATGTGATCTCAAATGTAACTGTACATTTTGTCAATAAAAATGAGACACAGCAAACATTGATTCAAAAGCAGTTTATTTAACTAAGAATTAAAAACACAATACATGAGTGGGCAGCACGGTGTCAAAGTGTGTAGCGCCGTCGCCTCGCAGCAGGAAGGTCCGGGTGGGGCGGTCCGGGTCCTTTCCGCGTGGAGTTTGCATGTTCTCTCCGTGTCCGTGTGGGTTTCCTCCGGGTGCTCCGGTTTCCTCCCACAGTCCAAAGGCATGCAAGTGAGGTGAATTGGAGACACTCAGTTGTCCAACGCTGTGTTTGATATAAACTAAGTGTACCTTGTGTAATGTGTGTAACAACTGTTCGTGTCATGAATGGAACCAAAAGTGTAAAACATGACGTTAAGACCCTAATAAACAAACAATACACAAGTATTGCAAAAGGAAATGTACGTACTATAATGCTTTTAACCCAAAACACATCTCTAAATAATTCATTTCTATTGTGGAATCACTATCATTCATAAACAACTTAACATGAATCACACAAAATATCTTACAAGCCTTATGATCATCAGTGGTAATAAAACTGACAAAAGAGCTCTAAAATACTCTAATGAACCTGTAAAAGAGAAGCACGAATAACGTTAGTGTATTTTCATTATAAAAATGATTTAAAAAAAACGGCATACTTACCACCTTTAAGAAACCTGAGCAACAAGAACCTGATAACAAGAGAGTGTTCCTAATAAAGTGAGCTGTTAAATCTAAACATTATATCTATGTGTAAAAATGAAGAAAGGAAGAGATTAAAGGGTTGCTCAGTATTTCTTCGTGGTCTGCAGCATCTGCCGGACGTGCCGCTTTAGGAGCTCCAGCACCACATGAGCCAGGCCTTTAGGATCTTCATAAAGCTCCAGTGGCTGCGAGAAAACCACTCGGAGGAATTCAGTCATCTGATCCTATTAACAAAAAACAAAAAACACACATTTCCAACATGATATCAGTGAGAATACAAACTCTCCTTCACCGTGTGTAATGTGGGGTGAAATGAGATGTTGGATATGTACTTGAAAAGCCACCAAGCACCGCTGAGCTGAAAACTCCCAAATCTCCGGGTCCCAACTCATGATGTGCTTAAACAGTTGATCCAGGAATCCTCCATCCATCTTTGGGAAGAAGAATAAGAACTCTTACTTCATGGCCACTTGAATGGACAATGATCATAGGACGAGATCCAAGCTGCCGATAAGTCGCTCACAAACTCGGGTGCAGAGTCGTAAGTGAACCAACCGAAGACGACGAGTTCGTACAGCACATCGAGAAAGTTCAAGTGCAGCTGAAATGAGAAACGTTAAAAAGCATTAGAACAATCCAATATGAATCCAGCTGTGGAACTTTGGGGGGCTTTAGGTACCCCTATACAGAGAGACCTTTCTTTTTACCTGCATCTCGGACATCTCCAGCTTGATTGAGCTCCGATTGGCTGCTCCTTTTAGGAAGCGAATCAGAGCCTCGTAGGAGAGCTGCACCTCCAGCACATCCTGTCCAAAAAAGAATCCCATTCTTAATACACACACCGCTTTGTTTCTTTAGGTCACTGCTTCGGGTAACCTGGTGAAGTCAGTCACCTGCTTGTTCAGAGCTGCTAGGTGCATCACCAGCTCTTTGCCGCTGACAAACAGCAAGTTCTGGAGGTGAACGCTGGCCAACAGGGTCTGAGCAGGAGATGAAGCACAAGGTCAGAACAGAATGAAATCTGAGCTTTAGGGTGCACTCACAGAGAACGCCTCACGGAGCGCAGGCAGCTTCAGGGCGACGCCTGTGATGCCGCAGTCTTGGAGGTGGCAGCTAAAGAACAATGTCAGAAGGAGTCTTTCTGCGAAACTCTGTCGGCCATGTATAAAATACTACTAGAATGACATGAAGAATGACGATCCTATACCTGATAAAAGGCACCTCGCTCTCCTCAGGAGACAGACTCTCCTCACTGCCCTCAGAGTCGGTCTCGGAATCCATGTCCGGCGTATAAAAGGTGGAGCTCGTCACGCAGTGAGCGGCGTCCTCCTGTCCATCGGCCCACAGCTGCCTGCAGTCCCTGGTCACCTCGTGGAAGCTTTGCTGAGAACAAAACAAATGTCAACATGTTGGACAAACCAGAGACAAAAATGCATCACATCTGGGCAGTGTCATGAATTTACCACACGGTCAGCCAGCAGGACATTCACAAGGGTCTCCAAGCGGTGACAGGACACAAATGCAGTCACCGTTCCAGAAATACTCTGAAAGGAAGATATTGCATCATTTAGACAAATGTGCACTTTTCACACAAGGTTTAAGGACCTGTATAGACAGGCTCTCACCTGTATGCCGGTGAAAGAAACCTCACCGGTGGTGTAGTAGGGGAAGCCCTGCAAAAAAAGAGTATTTCAACTTAAACTCAAAACATACTACTGCACACAAATCCTCGTCTAATCGAAACAAAGCTGGATGTGAACGATGTGCTCTTACCAGATGATTTATACGGCAGGTGTCAGCAGTGGTGAACCACCACTGCTGGATCTCTGAGCCTTGTACCACACACACAAAGCATCGTCTGAGCTGCACTGACTACATAAACAAACACAAAAGCATAGATTAGTAGTCATAAACTGGAGGACACGTTTGTGTTACGGCTGCAACACTGCAACATATTTGAATACCTCAGACTGAGAACGGTGACGTTCGGTAGAGAGGAACCGGATTATTCCGGATGCGCTCTGCAGTTCGCAGTTGCCAGAATGCTGTAAAATGACAGCACAGAGATCAGAAATCTTTCTTTTCAAAACAGTGTCATCGCACACATCGAACAATCTAAACAATACAAATTTGAGACGAGAGGGACCCTGACCCATCACTGGGCCTCGACTGGGTTTTGAATCCGTGGCCCTTTAGGGCCTCCCATTAAACCACAACCATTTCATTCACTAATACTGTGTCACAAGTAACGACCATCACATCTCTCCCATCCCTAATCTAAAGTACAAGAACCACTACCGGAATCACGGCTTCCTCTGTGGGCAGCGGGTCAGCGGCCACCAGTTGCCAGTTTGGCATGTCGACAGCCACGGTTCTGGACTGCTTTGCTTGGGGGGGCAGTAAAACCTAATGAGGGGGCATGTTGATAGTCATGTTTTTGAAGCCAGAAATATATTCAAGGCTTGATTTGTGCATGAATGATGACAGCCAAGCTATTGATACTGGCTTAAAGTGATGTATGAGGTAAAGAAATAAAAATGCATGTTTTCGAACTTAAACTTAAAACCCAATGATTAAAAAATACATGTTGATTATGTAAATAGAGAAAAAAGATTATCTAATTGTATTTCATTTTAATACGCCCCCTTAATTAAATTGCCATTACTAATAGAACAACTCTATTTCTTGAAAGGCTTTAATACAAATTTAAGTCAAAGCTGACAAATGTACCTACACACAGACTGAGAATATTCAAACGTGGAAATAGGAATGAGTGAGAATATTTATATTATTGGGAAATTAAAATATAAAGAAAACAAAAGAATACTAATTCTGTAAAAAAAAAAGGGGGGGGGGGGGGATATTCGTCACATTTCTATTTTGAAAAAGAAAAAAATATGAAAGTACATAAAATAAGGAAAATGTTCCTATCTACTGCACTTTAATGGTAAAAAATCTGGTAAAGTATTGAAGTTTTTATTGATGTTATGAAACGTACTGGTACAATGCAGTATTTATGCACAGTATAACAAATTATGTAAAGACTATAAGTGCAAATGAACAACAGTAATCATATTTTCATTGAACACAACTATACACCTATATATTGTGGCAGTAACACTCCTGCCTTGCAACGAGAAGGTCATGTAAAAATAATGGCAAGTTATAAATAACGTAACCAAACAAACTATATACAAAAAATTAAATCTCTATATGCACACTGTGGATACAATTATCTAAAACCTTTAGCTGAGCCTGTATTCTAAAATGAACTCAGAACAAAGAATTTACAGAAGCAGTCTTCTGTTTCTTTTAGCAAATAATCTGACAAACTCCTCCATATCAAGCCTATTGGTTATTGACTTTTCATGGCCCAGAATCACTAAATTTCTTTTTCTGTCATGCAGCATTGTGCGACGAAAGGGAGTAAGAACTCTTGACAGTGTAGAGAAAGAGCTTTCACATGATGCTGAGGATACACCTATCACCAGTACGGTCACATAAAGAGAATGCAGGACAGGAAACGCTTCTTTATAGGCCTGAAGATGGTTGCACACTGTTGAAAGGTTTGCTGATCTTGTCAAGAATTTATTCTGCAACATAGGCTTTGCCACGTTTATTTCATTTCTCAGGATGTTTGTGTCAGTACCTATAAGTTGCTGTAGGGGCTCTAATATGGCCAGATCAAGAAAAGAGCTATCGTGAGGAAGGAGACCATTAACAGCTGTCATCAAATCCAGATTTCTTTTACAAAATCTGTTCTCCATTTCAGCAATGGCTCTGTCTAAAATTTCCAGAAGCGACCTCCTCAAAGATTGATTTGGTGTATGACATGAGTCACCAGGTCTGTGCCCTACACTGGAAAGCACCACGCTGTCAGTCAACTGTGTGTTCATAGTCCTTTTCCGCTTTGAAGGTGGACTCTCTGACATAGCCAGATCATTCAGGGATTCATCAGTACGTAGATCTTTTAAAGCACTCAGAGATGCACAGATGACCTCCCCAGCCTTACACAGGTCTACAGAATTGGCTTGCAAGATTGAATTGGCCGGCTTCAAAATGGCAAGAACTTTTAAAAGGAACTTTCCAATTTCAAAGAAATTATGTTTTCTCATCTGCACTAAGAGCCCTGATGCCTCTGTGCATAAATCCACAGGTGCATCAGAATCTTCAGACACATCAGACAGAACTTTAAAAATGACATCTTCATTCTGCACTAAGCAATTTGTCACATCAAAATGACTGGTCCACCGGATCTCTAGAAGCTTTTTGAGAGGGGGGGGGGGTGTCATAACGCCGAACCACATAATGTCGCTGGAAAAATGAATGAAGTGTGCTAGAAAGTGCAAAAAAGGATTTAGCACGCGAATCTGCTTGCATTGCATGGACCACTGTGAGATGTAGCTGGTGATTATAACAGTGAATGTAGGGAATTTCTCTACCAAGTTTTCTTTGAAGCAGTGTCTGCACTCCACCTTTCAACCCACTCATTACAGCTGCTCCATCATAGCACTGACTTATGATGTGATCAGAACAGTAACCTCCATCAGAGAGATGCTTTAGTATTTGATCAGTTATGTATTCAGCATCTAGCTGATCTAAGTCAAGTAATCCAATAAGATGCTCTTCTGGAACAGAATTACAGATGAACCTGATCATTAGGGAAAGGTTCTCTACATTACACCTGTCTCGGGTTCCATCACTCTTTATACAAAAGCCTGCTGTGTCTGCATTGTCATATTTGTGTTTAATCTCAATCAAAACCATCTTTGCTAGCGTGTCAACGATCTCATTTTGCATATCTTTCGATGTATATTTTGCATTCTGAGGAATATGTTTTGCTATATCTGCCAATTTAGGGTCTTTGGTTAAAGTATATTCAAAAAGCTTGATGAAAAGACCAGCTGATATGTCGTCATTTTGACTCGACTCCTGAGTTGACTCCTGGGTACCACGAAAAGGCAATTCATTTACAGCCAAAAACCGAACCACATCCGCTATGCTTCGAACATAGTAGCGGTTTTTCTCTGTCTGGGTTGGACCCAATAGACCAGTGATAGTGTCACCGCTTGACTCTCTCTGTTTCTTTTCTGCCCACAAAGCCATAGCTCCTACATGACTCTGACTGGATGTGTGCTTCTGAAAGCCTTTATCATTGTCAAGTGCCGCTTTCCAGTTTGTATAACCATGCTTTGTGAATGCTAAATCTCTATAATTTTTACCCTCAAATATACGACACGGAAAGCAAAAGCATGCATCAGTTCTTACAGAATACTCAAGCCATGGCCTGGATCGATACCAGCTCGGATTAAAAGCCCGTGCTGTGTGGCCAAAAGTTCGCTTCGGAAAAGCATTTAATACTGGCTGTGATGGCGAGGAATCGTTTAAACCATGAGCCGCGACGGCTTGCGCGGGGGAAAGAGCACAGTCAGCTAACGCTGGTGGTGTTTGACATGGTGTGGAGGAGCCCTCGGGTGCGACACTCACACGGTCAGTTGATTTTTTTGAGATCAAAAAACGATGCATTATAAGTGTTTCTACAATGTATATTTATTAAATGAAAAATGCACACAGAAAGACATCAATAAACTTAAGCCTGTGTTAGGAGACCCAAGTTAGCCTAACCGCTAACGGCTAATAAAATAATTTAAGCAACACCTATGTAAGAGGTAAGTAACATTAAAGCAACGAAAAACCACAGTTAAGCAAATATTACCATGTGGAAGTCAGTTTAAACTCAGAAGAGTGTTTACCAGTATACCTGCCTCTCGCTCACACTAACAGAACATATACTGCCGAACTGAACTGTTTGGGGCAGTCTGCCGATTTTTATATGACTCAAAGAGCCAATCAGGAATAAGCAAGGAAATATCTTCACACTGTAAAACAAAATGCATTTTTGTGATTGGTTCAGAGATAATTTTAAAAATAGCCGTTGCTTGCATTGTGCTTGGGGGGGCAAAGACACAATTTGGGGGGGCAATGCCCTCACTATCGTCTGTAATTTCCCAGCAGAGATACTAGATTCTCTGGCCACTCGAGTAATCCTCCTCATGTTCTCCTCCAGGAAAAATCTAAACATCTCCAGTAACTTTAAATTTCTTCATTACAGGTAGATAGTGAACAGCATGCTAATGCACCAAGCTAATGCAGGGTTTTTTAAAGCAGTCCTAATGGACCCTCACCATGTTTTGCAGCTTCTAACTCACATGTACCAGGTGCTCAATGTTCAGTTTGTCAGATTAATTCAGCTGGTACCAGAAACCTGATGGACTCTCCAATCTCATTACTTCAGCAGAGATGTATAGAAGGATGAGATGAAAGGTTATCAGCAGTTCAGAGTGAGTTTGAGAGCGTCGATCTTGTACAGGAAGTGATGTCATGCACACAGTTATACAGAAAGCATGTTTACAGATTTGAGCAGTAAGAAGCTGAACAAAGTGTCACCATGTAGAATCCCAGTGTGAAGAGTAGATGGTGTTTATCTCCACTGCTCTTCATCTCATAATACAATGTGTATTAGAATCAGATGCTGTAGAAGAGATCAGACATGATCAGATGTTTCAGTCACCTATCAGACTCAACACAATCAGAACCAGTATAAACACCAGCACGCACGCACGCACGCACGCACACACGCACGCACACACACACACCACCTGGAACAATGATAGAACATTTCACATGATTCATTGTTCAATAAAGAAACCTGATACAGATTAAGTTTTGCTAATGAACAATTCTACAATAAGACAGACATACCACTGCATGTGTGTGTAATGTGTGCATGTGTGTGTAGTGTGTGCATGTGTGTGTGTTTAGGTGTGTCTGTGTATAAATCAATAGTAACTCACTGTAGTTCCTTCAGGTTACATTGTGGATCCACCTTAAGCTCTCTGAGCAGTTTTACTCCTGATTGTCCTGGATCATTGCCACTCAGATACAGTTCTCTCAGATGTGATGATGGGTTTGATTTTAGAGCTGAAGCCAGAGCAGTAAATCCTTCATCTGTAATACTGCAGCTCCTCAACCTGCAGAAGAAAATCACTTAATAAAAATCATACATCATCTTCTCCCACCTTCTCCTCCATCTCCATTCAGATCCACAATCAGACATCATCACTGAGAAATCTTCAACATGTAAAACTATTCTATTATATTAATGATAAAGTGTTTTATCTTGTGTGAGGAAAATGAGTAAAATATCAAACTCCTACACACATCAATAACAGTTTCTGTATGAATGATCTTCTGTATCTACAGTGTGAAAGTGAAGATCTTACTCCAGTATCTCCAGTGTACAGTGTGGATTCTCCAGTCCAGCAGAGAGCAGCTTCACTCCTGAATCCTTCAGTTTATTGTTACTCAGGTTCAGATGTTTCAGACTGGAGGAGTTTAAACTGAGAACTGAGGACAGAACTTCACAACTTCTCTTTGTTAGATTACAATCAACCAACCTGGAGAGAAATAATCAGATCAATCGGACACAGTATCAGTAAAGATACTTTCCATCAATCACAAACAAAGAATCATAATTTTTGCTTTCTTTTTTTATTATTTGGTTAAATAATTTTGAAACAGAACCCCTGTATCTACAGTGTGAAAGTGAAGATCTTACTCCAGTATCTCCAGTTTACAGTGTGGATTCTCCAGTCCAGCAGAGAGCAGCTTCACTCCTGAATCCTTCAGTTTATTGTTACTCAGGTTCAAATGTTTCAGACTGCAGGAGTTTGAACTGAAAACTGAGGACAGAACTTCACAACTTTTCTCTGTGAAATTACACTCCCACAACCTGAAGAGAAATAATCAAATCACTCAAATACAGTATCAGTAAAAATATTTTGCTGTCAATGACAAACACAGAATCATAATTTTAGCTTTTATCAATGTTTAAGGTGCACAATAGAACATGTTTTTGCTTTCTTTTTTATTAACTGGTTAACTTAGAAATAAATATTCAGTATCTACAGTGTGAAAGTGAAGATCTTACCCCAGTATCTCCAGTTTACAGTGTTGATTCTCCAGTCCAGCAGAGAGCAGCTTCACTCCTGAATCCTTCAATTTATTGTAACTCAGGTTCAGATGTTTCAGACTGGAGGAGTTTAAACTAAGAACTGAGGACAGAACTTTACAACTTTTTTCTGTTAGATTACAATCCCACAACCTGGAGAGAAATAATCAGATGAAACAGAGAAATGAAAGACGTCATCCTGCAGCAGTAGGTGGAATCCAAGTAGCAGATCTGATAATATTACCCAAACTGCAGTGCAGATGAAAGTGAAAGCAGTTCAGTTGATGATTGTGTGTTTGTGTGCGTGTGTATGTGTGTCACCCTGATATGGTTTATTTGTTTACACTGATTGTTTCCCAGGATGAAATGATTAGTGTAAATGAGTGAATGTGTATAAAACTTTGTGAAGTTGAAAATCTTACTCCAGTATCTCCAGTTTACAGTGAGGATTCTCCAGTCCAGCAGAGAGCAGCTTCACTCCTGAATCCTTCAGTTTATTGTTACTCAGGTTCAGATGTTTCAGACTGGAGGAGTTTAAACTGAGAACTGAGGACAGAACTTCACAACTTTCCTCTGTTAGATTACACTCCAACAACCTGGAGAGAAATAATCTGATCAATCTACATTGCAAATAAAGGTGAAAGCAGTTGAACTGATAAATCAACCAATAGCAGCACTGCTCTACTGTACTTGATTTATGTCTCCATCCTTTCAAGTGTTTTTGAGTAGCACTGGATCCACCGTGGTCCTGACCAGTATGTAAGTCAATCCTTTTATCTAAATTAAATTTACATTCCATAATTACTCACTATTTTACTCTGTAAAGGTTTCACTCTCACTACTGTATTTCTGCACGACTGGGAACTAATTATTATCAGGAAGCTCTATGTAGAAACTGCTGTCACTAACATTCAGGTTTAGAGGTACAAATACTTCTGCTCCTGCTTTCAGGTGAAATTCTATGTTCTGTATAAAACTAGTGCACGAGTCTAAACATGTAATTTACACGTCATGTTTATGTAAACTGAGCTCTGTTTATTCCACGTCTGATTCATGAAACTGTCGTACAGCAAAACAATCTGATTATTATTACAGTGTTTTCATCGGAGTAAAATGCATTTTCTTGAAAATATAATTATTAGGGCTGTCGAAGTTAACGCGATAATAACGCATTAACGCAATCTCAATTTAACGAGATTAAAAAAAATAGTGCCGTTAACGCACTAATTACATTACGAGATTTTTTCACTTCTAAAACTAAAGCGATTCATTTTTCACCCACGGGAGACAGATTGAATTATTCTCACTGACCACGCTCACACGCACGTTTAATGTTATTTAGTTCCGTTTGACAAAAAAAACCCTTAAAAATAGAGCTAACAGTGAAGATAAACCGGTTACAAAAGCAGCGACCGCTGTTTGTGTTCAATTCTCTGTTCACAGTGTCGATACAAGTGATTCAGGAATCGATTCATTGTAAGCGCAGCGTAAATTTCTTTTCTCAGTCATCTCTCCGTGTTTACTGTTATAATGAATGATGCGGTTGTAAATAAACACCAAATACTACAGAACAGTTTGTGTGACTCGCTTACCTTATAAAGCTCAGGCTTAATTATACTGGTTATTACCACAGAGCGGGAGTCGACTCAGAGTCGTTTACGATTTACCGAGGTGAACCACGAACGTGCTGATAGAATCGGCTCAGATGGGATCGGACTGTATTATCTTTTTAAAGTAAATATTTCAATCAGCAGAATCGCATCGCATGTATGCACAACGTTAATTACGTGCGTTTATTAATGAACGTTTACGTTAGCTTGTCAGAAGCTTTCTCAATGATGTCTGTGCGGTGTTTTTTTTTTTACAATTAGTGATGGCAAGCAACTGTTCCACTGCACTATTTTACACTAAAAACTAAACTATTCCATAATGCTCCAGATTGCATCATTCTAAATAGGTATCGGCGAGTACAAAAATACATGTACTTGTACTCGGTTGGGAAAAAATGGTATCGATGCATCCCTAGTGAAAACACACTCACTTCGTGTAGAAACGTCCATCAAACCATCGTCACGATACAACCACAGAAAAGTCTGTTACAATAACTACGCATCTGACATATATACGAAGTCAAGGGTCTCTGCTAGATAGTATTACTGCCTAATATGTGAGTGAATAAAACTCCCTTACAGTTTTCTCTTGTCCCAGCAGTTTTTAACATCAGTACATTTAGCATAAAATATGTTCACCATTTTAATTGTAACATTTCACTTAAAATCCTTGTTTTCTATAACATTTACACAGATTTTTTTTTTAATGCGATTAATCGCGATTAACTATGTAAAATTCTGAGATTAATCGCGATTAAAAATGTTAATCGTTTGACAGCCCTAATAATTATACATCAGTCAGATCAATTCCCTCCATGCTAACATCCTCAGATCTCAGCAAAAGTCGACTAGTGTACTTTACCGGCTACACCACCTGAGCACCCCGTTCATGCTAACATGAGTGTTTGTATTTAAAAGATTGTCTATTATTAATTTGTTTCTCTCTTTATTACTGAACTTAGTTTAGTCCTGATGTTTTTGAAGCTCTGTGGTTGATGATTTTTATCATTTAACATCAAATTTTATACTCAGTATAATTAGCAGAGTGCAAGTTAGTAGGTGGTGCAGAAACTGTTAACATTATTATTTAGGTTATGAAATTACATGTTTATTTTAGACATACTTTGAGATCAGACTGCAGCACTGTAGTTTTGCACCTTCTCAGTTTTGTACATTTAACTATTAGTGAACTATTAGTGTTTGTGTAATGAACTTATGAATCAAATATTTATCAATAAATTACTCACATAGCTTTTTTTGATTCTTTTACCACTGACAGCATCTTCAGAAGACCTTTATGTGATGGATAATATTTTCTCAAATCAAACTCATCCAGCTCCCGATCTGAGTTCAGCAACACAAACAACAGAGCCGACCACTGAGCAGGAGAGAGATAAAGTCCATCGTGATTAACATAAACTTTTCTCTTCAGGTATTTTTGGATTTCCTGCACTAGAGAATCATCGTTCAGTTCACTCAGACAGTGGAACAGATTGATGGATTTTTCTGGAGAGGGATTCTCACTGATCTTCTCCTTGATGTATCTGACTGTTTCCTCTGTGTTGTAAGAGCTACTTCCTGTTTGTGGCAGTAGGTCTGAGAGTAGGTCTAAGAGAGTCTGATTGGACTCCAGTGAAAGACCCAGGAGAAAGCGGAGGAAAAGATCCAGGTGTCCATTCTCACTCTGTAAGGCCTCGTCCACTGCACTCTTCAGAAAGTCAGACATATTTGTATAGTTTCTAAAGGTGTTAAAGAATTCAGTGTTTTGCATCACCTGTAGATTTCTGTTTTTGTTGATGAAGGTGTGAAATACATATAAAGCAGCCAGAAACTCCTGAACACTCAGGTGCACAAAGCTGAAGACCTGACCCAGGTGCAGTCCAGCCTCTTTTTTGAAGATTTGGGTGCAGACTCCTGAGTACACTGATGTGTTTTTGACATCAATGCCACACTCTGTCAGGTCTTCCTCATAGATGATCAGGTTTCCTTTCTCCAGCTGCTGGAAGGCCAGTTTTCCCAGTGCCAGTATTGTCTCTCTGGTCTGGTGTGGATCAGGGTCAGATTTCCCATGATACTTTTGTTCCTTGTGTTTTATTTGAAAGATTAGAAAGTAAGTGAACATTTGAGTCAGAGTTTTTGGGATCTCTTTCCCCTCGGCTTCATCCAGAATTCTCTCTAGAACAGAGGCTGAGATCCAGCAGAAGACTGGAATGTGACACATGATGTAGAGGCTTCTTGATGACTTTATGTGTTTGATGATTTTACTAGCCAGGTTCACATTACTGATCCTCTTCCTGAAGTACTCCTCTTTCTGAGGGTCACTGAACCCTCGTACCTCTGTTACCTGGTCTACACATTCAGGAGGGATCTGATTGGCTGCTCCTGGTCGAGTGGTGATCCAGAGGTGAGCAGAGGGAAGCAGGTTCCCCTTGATGAGGTTTGTCAGCAGCACATCCATTTTTACTGACTTTGTTACGTTACACAATCGCTCATTATTTTGAAATAGAGGAAGTCGACACTCATCCAGACCATCAAAGATGAACAAAACTTTATAACCATCACAATCTAATGATGTCAGACCTTTCACTTCTGGGAAAAACTGATGAAGAAGTTCCATCAGACTGAGATTTTCCTGCTTCATAAAGTTCAGCTCTCTAAAAGGAAGTGAAAATATGAAGATGACGTCCTGATTTGCTTTTTCTTCAGCCCAGTCCAGAATGAACTTCTGCACTGAGACTGTTTTTCCAATTCCAGCGATTCCTTTAGTCAGCACAGTTCTGGTGGACGAGTCTTTAAAGAGGTCACTGCATTTGATGGGTTTCTCCTGTGTTACTGGTCTCCTGGATGCTGCTTCAATCTGTCTGACCTCATGTTCATTATTGACGTCTCCACTCCAACCCTCTGTGATGTAGAGCTCTGTGAAGATCTCATTCAGAAGTGCTGAGCTTCCATGCTGGGAGATTCCTTCACTGATTCTTTTACATTTCTCTCTCAGATTTGATTTCAGTTTTTTGTGATATACAGGGACTAAAAGTTCTAATAAACAGAAATCATAAATCAATAAATTATGAATCAATATTTTACTGAATGATCAATAAACACTATAGAATTTAATACTTTAATAAACAATAGATTAATTTCTAAAGTATTTCCTATTTTTTAAATAATATTAAATGTAGGATTTTCTCTTATAATATTATTATAATGGATTTGTAGAGATGTAGTGATCAAAATCATAGTTAAAATTATCATATAACAAAGTACCTGGTGCTCATTAAACATTATATAATAGAATTTAATGACCAATCAAAAGCTGATAGATGATTCTAGAACCAAGATAAATGTGGAAGAATATAATCTAATATTAAAGAAATAAATAATGTAAGTATTTAGATCTCTTACTCCTCTGCAGGGTATTAGCGAGGTCTGTCTGGTTCATGATCTTCAGAACATTCAGTGTGATCTTTAGCGCCCCCTCTCTGAAACTGCTCAGATCTTCCACATCCTTCACCTCCTGCTCAGAGCATGCTGGGTCATTTTCATTCAGGAGCTTTTTGAACTTGTTTAGCTCATTCTTTAACATGTTTATGACTTTAAGCTCCAGTTCCTGTTGAGGAATTTAGAGGAACAGATCATCACAATAAGCACCATCAGATAATAAAGAAAGATGAGTGATGTGACCATATAAGGAGTGATGTAGTTTTTTTTGCATGTCAAGTTCAGGAAATGAAGAAACAGTGATTGTGTATGTGTATAAATGTGTATAAATTTTAAACTGGAATTTCACCTCTGTCTTCTCATTAAAATGTTGAAGGTTGTGTGTTTAATAACCCTAATAAGCCCCAATAATCCCATATGTCAAAAATCAAGAGATCATTCAGGTCTAAAAGAACCACAACATCTAAGAAGTGTCCAAAATCAACATAAAATTATTCATCTTCCTCAAAGTATTCATTTAGCAAACTAGATTAGTATTATTATACAAACCTCAAAAATGGATTCCAGCTGAGCTCTGTAAGTACCATTTAATTTCTCCTTTTGTGGTCTGTAAAAAAAAGACAAATAAGACAGTATTGAACACTAGCAGGTTATATCATCCTGTTATTGAAACATTTCTTAGATGATTAGTATTTTTAAGAATGAATGAGTTTAATGAGATTAATAAATTTTATCAGGAGAAACTGGAAGTAAAAACACTGCACTGAATTATAAGATTACACTGACCTCAGATCAGGAAAACATCCTCCATCTTTAAATTGAGGTGGTGGTCCCTTTGAGCAGTCACTATTCATGGAGACACAGATGGGTTTAGGTAAATTTGGTCTTGTACCCTCCATCACACTGGGGTACAAGCAAAGCCAAACATAAAGGAACCAATAAATGGGTGAATGTTTAAATCTATAATGTGATTCTTCCATCCTAATTCAAGCTGGAAACATTGTGGAAGATTCAATAATAAAAATATATTACATTTAGAGAATTTAATATATTTAGAAATATAAACAAAAGCTATAGGATTTTGGTTTTAGCTTGTTTAAGAAAAGCTGTTTTGATATTAGTATTTTTAGTACACACTTATTACACAGTAACCAAAAGCAATAACTTCATCCCATGCAAGTTTTTATTTTGTACACAGACAGTTGGCTAATTCAGGGGTTATTAAGTTTTTAAACAAACACTTTCAAGGACACAACAAAGGACAGCTACTGTATCTCAACTAGAGTTTTAAATGTCTGCAAACTTCACTATGATAGACATTGCTTTTTTGTTTTACACCAGTATGCTAATAAATCAACCACGACTGATATGATTTTACATTCTTAAATAAATCATCAATATTATTATTACAAATTTATATAAATGTCAACAGTAATATCAAGCTCTTATCTGCACTTGGTCTTAAATTTGACTCATGTAGACTGTAGTACACAGTTTGGATTGTCCCCCAATCCCCAGAACCAGTACCTCAGATCAGTTCCTGAAGTGGTTTGAATGGTCCTTTAACCAGTTACTCTTCACTAATAAATAATTAATAAAAGTTTTAGATCTTCATAATTTCAGTCATTTACACTCTAAGAATTTTTTTCTAAACTTAATTTAGTTCTGATTAGTTTTCAGATTCAGAAAGTGTTCAGAGCTGGGTGCTTAGATGGCACAGTGGTCTAAGGCACTAACACACCATAATATTATACTGACCTTAGATCAGTAAAACATCCTTCATCTTTAAAGTAAAATGGAGGTTTCATTGACCGGTCACTCTTCATGGAGACACAGCTGGGTTGAGGTGAATCTGGTCTCGTACCCTCCATCACACTGGAGTAACACTGAAGAAAAGGTAAAACCAAAAATAAATAACTATATAAAAAAGGGCACCTAAAAGTTTGAGTTCAGAGAAACACCACCAAGGGCATGACACAGTAATCAGACAGCTTAGCTAACTAGCAGCTAGTGTATTTAATCCTTAAAATCTTAAAAGTAAAAAATAAACTGTATGTCTTAGATGGGATTTAAAACTGCTCTGTAATGCTTTAAGTTTTACACCAGTATGCCAATAACACAGAGCTGATTTTACATTCTTAAATAAATGAAAGTATATTAATAACAATCTCACTCTCATCAATGTGTTAGATTAGTGCTTTCTTTATAATCACACACAGCGTGGACACATTATCAGTAATGAATTCCAACCTTTCTTCAGTAAAGTTTGACTTTTGATGTAATTATCTCATACATGTTTATTATTTTATGTTTATTATTGATTGTGTTTCTGTTATTTTGTCCACTGCCTGCATGTATGTACAGTATATATGAGCGCATCTGTGATTTTGAAAAGCTACATTTTAGTATCCAGACGAAAATAAAGAAGCAGTTTTCAGAAATCTCTTCATCCTGTTTTCATTAATCGTGGGTTTGTGGTTTCATGTTTATGAGAAAAAAACACAGAAGACTAAAGTGTAAAAAATATCTGTGTTGTTGTTGACACGCCTAAATAACGGTGTTAAATGTGAGGCGAGGCATTTTCAGACCGAAAAAATATCAGGTAATAAAATCAATCCTAAACATTTCTCCATCAAATACGGATTAATAACATTTACATATTACAACTTTATATTCACAAACTTACCGTGATTTCCTTGAAAACTTTATATTACTTTCCACATAAACATAAGAGCTCCCCAGCTAGCACAATAGATCTGGGCCGATTCCGGCTCCGGTTTGGCAATGTCGGCTGGCTCGGCACCCCCTGGCCTGAATATGGCTGGATGTTGTTACTTTCGACAGACTGAGGCGAAGTAAAGTTTTAGCACCATGCACTGATCAGAGATTTTTTGCAATCCCCTCCTTCAACACTGGAATAAATGTGAAAGAACCTTTCACCCACTGCCTTTTGCTTCTGTTGCAATCATCATGGCTCTCATAAAGTGTTTCTAGGTTGAGTAACAAACCACATACGTATGTCTTTATAAATAAAATAATAAATAAATAAATGGCTTACGGGAACCTCTTGCATTGGTCTTGGCTATTCGAATTTGAGTCATGAAATGAGGTAAAGGGGCATGGATAGCTTTTGTTTTGATAAACTAACATGAGCATCTACATGCACTGTGAGTTTCAGTTTTTCCAGAATTTCATGAAATTTTCATGAATTTGAAGTTTTTCCTTCAATTCGTGTTCCTTCTTGTGATCCAAATTAAAATGTAAACATAAAATGATTAAAACCCTAAATTAGTATACGTACAAGGTAATTATGCCTTGAATTAATTTAATTTATTCTTTTATTTATATAGACATATGTGGTTTGTTACTCAACCTAGAAACGCTTTGTCAGTGTGAGCCATGATGAATACAACAGAAGCAAAAGGTAGCGGGTGAAAGGTTCTTTCACAATTATTCCAGTGTTGAAGGAGGGGATTGCAAAAAATCTCTGATCAGTGAATGGTGCTAAAACTATGCAATGACATCGCCTCAGTCTGCTGAAAGTACCAACATTCAGGCCAGATGCGGGGTGCTGCAATCTCGCCGAGTCTCAGTCAGCCGACAGTGCCAACATGCAGCCTTATTCGGGCCAATATCAAAAAGTGGTATTGAAAAAGACCACAAAACATGATATGAATGAAATATTTTATTATAAGACATGCATTTTCTATATATTTTTAGACCAGAAGTTTAATGTGTGCAAAATCAAAATAATCATGTATCATGAATAAATAAACTCAACTCATTTAAATGTAATTAATGTGTTTACTTATCTTGCTCCCAAGGACGCACTGCTGGGCAATTATACATAGTCCTTAGCACAACACACCATACATTAAATTCATTAGGTATGTTTACCTTGTACATAACTTTGCAAAAGTCAATAACAAGTAAAGTAAATAATAAATAAATGATGTGGACAGGTGCAAATGAAAAAATTATTAATTATTATTGAATTAATTAATTCAAATATAGGCTTTACACAGTCACATTATTATGACCAGCTAGTATCCAGAGTTTTCCAATGTTTTAACGTTGGAATCTTTTTCACGGTGGACAATAAACAAACCATGCTTTCAGGTTAGCAGAATTCATTCTGACAGAGAGTCTGTAGATCAGGAGTGCTCAATACATTGATCACACAGTACACGCTGGTACATCGTTTCTCATTCAAACAGGTCAGCGTGACTGACATGAAATGTAGCCACTGTTTGTTTCATTTGCAGTTTGTTACCATAGCTATACCCCAGCCCGCCTAAATCACCGCTAATTTAGAATAAACCTGGCTGATACCATTTAAAATAAGGTAAGTGTGATTTTTCAGTCACTTGCCCTGTAAAGCTGAATATCAATACAGGAACTGAGAAGCATTTAAAAAGCTTCAAAGCTTTTTTGAAAAATGAAAAACCAACCTTAAAAGGTAGATGGTGATGACCTGTAGCAGGGCGCTATGCACAAGCAGTGCCTATTTATTACATAAAATAAAAATGCCATTTCAGATTTCCACATTAATAAACAAGTATTTATTTATTAAAAAAAAGATAAACAAAACTTGACTCGCTGTTATGAGGTGGGGAGGAAGGACCTCCCAAGGGGAGGGTTAACTTAAAAGGGTTTTATTTACCAAATAATAAACATAATATACAATAAAATAAAAGGAATAACAACAACAAAAAACACTTCGGGGAATCCCGAAGGCAGCCGGTGACGTCGGGGGCTGAAAAGGAACAGAAAAGCATACAAAAAGAAAAGGGGAAGCGCGAGGCGCGAACCCAGGGCTCTTGCCTCCTGACCGGGAGCTTTAGCAGCCTGCCACAGCGGAGGGGGGGGTAACACCGACGATAGCTGGATGGCACGGCGCTCTCCAGCAGTTTATGCTGGTCAGCGCCATGCCAGCTACCGGGTGTGATTTATTTGCGGACTTCAAAGATTAAATGTAACGGCGCTGTCACCAGCCAGGGTGGCTGGGAAGTGGCCATTTGCGACAGCGCTCCAGAGGGCGGAACGCGACGCTGTCACCAGCGGTTTGCGCTGGGAGGGGGTCGCGTTCCTCTGGGCGCGATAATAGGATCTCACGGTGGCGGCGGCACGGCGGCGGCGGCGGCGGCTCGGCGGCAGTGGCCTGACGGCGACCTAATGGCGGCGACCAGGCAGCGGCGGCGGCTTGACGGCGGCGGCACAATGGCGGCGGCGGCGGCGGCCTGGCGGCGGCCCAATAGCAGTGGCCCGGCGGCGGCGGCACGGCGGCGGCGGCACAGTGCGGCGGCACAACCTAGAGTTGAAAATAAACAAACATAAAAGGGCACCACAGTGCCAAACAAACTGAAAGAAAGAAAAAAGAAACAGCCAACAAAAGCAGAAGGTGCGACGGCTGCAGCTCTGCACCTTTCCCTTAAATAAGGGAAGGTACAAAGCACAGCTGCAGCGCGTTCGCCCTAACGAGCTGGCCAGGTATTTAAACGAGCAGCTCGTTTCTGCTCTGTAAGGCCTGTGGCGTCAGGGAGAGATGGCACATTCCCCTGACGCCACAGAGCCTAACACTCACTAGTCATTTTTCATTAAAAAAGGGCAAAAAGAACACTTCAACAAAGTGCTACACTGAAATTTATACCCCAGTTAGTGCCCACCGACGAGTCTTCTTGGTGGCAAAATCATTGATGAGGTCCTTAAAAGTCCAGTTTTCTTGCCAACTGACTTTCAATGGAAAGAAGGGCAAGGCTGTTCAATCTATCCTGGCTCATTGTTGATCTCAAGTAGTTTTTAACCAGTTTCATTTTGCTGAAGACCCGCTCACCACCAGCAACAGTTACAGGTAAGGTACAGAAAATCCTCAATGCAATGCATATTTCTCCAAAAATGCTCTGTAGCTGCAGCTTATATATGGCGTTAAGGAGCTGAAGAGGGGACAGGTTATAAGGAAATGTGGCATTATATACTGTGTTTAGGAGCAGCATCTCATTCTCAAATTCAACTGTGAGATCTTTTGGGTATGTTCTTGTCAGAGCCCGGCATGTTGCTTTTATCTGTTCTTCTGATATATCCCCCAACTTTAGAAGAGGTGCAAAAGATTCGCATATGATGGCTGTAGTCTGGAACCTTGCACTCAGATCACTGATGATGCTATCAATTGCAACAAAAAACACATTGTTTCTGAATGCCTTCTCTGCACTAAACTCAGTCTCATCCTCTTCACTCCTCCTCTCATTAGGCATTAATTTCCTTTTCCGTTTCTGCTTCTCTTTTCTCCTAAATTGAGCAGGTATCTCCATGGCTTGGGCTACTAAGGAGGCTTCAGTAAGAAGGGAGTCCCATTCATCACGAATAGCCTGTATTTCCTCCTGTAGAGCCTTGATGTTTGCAGCCTGAATATCCAAAGAACAATCCCCTGCCTGAAGAATTAGGTTGCGATTTGCAATACACTGTAGTACCTTTACCCACACAGTAAGTAGAACTACTGCATCAAAGGTCTTGAAATAATTGTTTAGGCCATTTGCCTCAGACTTGGCTTCACTTGTAAGGTTGCATGTGTCTAATACACCTTCTGGTGCCACCAGAACGGAGGGTAAATGAGTAGCCACAACTCGCACAGTGGCAATCCTTGCACCCATCGAGTGTCCGACAGACGATGAAGAAAGCATCCAGTTTCTTTCTCCAAGTTTGCCCATCGCTCTGGACTAACACTGAAGAAATTGTAGAGACGATTAACATTACCAAAAAATGTTGCAACCTCCTGACATGATTCAGCTGCGTGTACACCCACCAAATTTAGGGTATGGGATGCACAGGGGGAGTATATTGCAAACTGATTTGCTTTTAGAATCTGAGCTTGTACGCCTTTCAGTTTCCCTGACATGTTGGCTCCGTTATCATAACCTTGTCCTCTACAGTCCTCTAATGGTATGCCACTGTCTTGAAGTACACACTGTAAAAAATTATCTGAGCAATAAGTCAAGATAACTTCTTTCTTTCATTTACTTTAACTTATGAAAATCATTTTTGTAATTTCAACTAGATTTTACGAGTTTTCAGTGTTTCAACTTAAGTTTTTAAATTAGTTCAATGAAATGGAAATCTGAAGGAGTCAAATGAACTTAAGTATGTGAGTTCTGCTCTCTAACAGTGTGTAACTGTATTAATGTGTCATAGGAGGAGCCCTTTGTTTTGATCAATTAATTTAGCAATATGATGGTCTTTTTCGGTAATATACTAATCTTACAGATATTCCAGACGTAGTAATAATTTAAACCAGAGAATTCTAAACGAAACACCTAACGGGCATCTGCAGACACCAGCTAATCAAAGCGAACTACACCAGGAGGCGGAGGAATACATTTTGAGGGCGAACTGTTGAACGTCACTGCAACCAGGCGGAGGAAAAACGACCGTTACACAGACAGTCTCAGTAAGGTGAGTGGGTGCATTAATCATCAATTTTAAAAACTATCTTCAATGTTTGGTTCATCAGGTGTCTTGTAAAAAATACATGCCATAAATTGCTCTTATGTTAGTATATTCTTTACAGGATGCCGCTTCTATCAGTTTTGCGTAGTTTTTGTAGAAGATGTTAGCTAGCTTGGAAATAAGTTGGCAAACCGAGACAGCTAGTTAAACCAAACCGCTAGCTTACACTAAACTCTAGCTTGCCTTCCCGCCCTTTTTATTCAAGCCAGTTGCCGTTTAACAAATGCACACATACTTGTATATACCAATGTGAGTTTAAAGCAAATAATAATGATAACTCAAAATCCAAATATTTTACATACTACAGATGTAATCGATCATTTATGACTTGTTTGGAGTTTAAATTCTACATCCAGGTCTTAATTTATGTCAGCGAGACTAGTCAACATGGTTTATTACACAGTATGAGTTTATCTGAATTATAAAAATGAATAAACTTTGCCTTACACCTGCTGTTTAAAATGGCGGGCTGCCGTTTTCAGTTTTACGGTAAAGTTTATTGAGTAGTTTGAGTATATAAATTAAGACCTGGACATGTCTTGTTTATTTTTACAGAGATAATACTCTTAAAAAGATTTCTTTATGGGTTCTTTAGTAAATAAATACAGTACATTGATTCTATATAGAGCCATGAACACTCAAACAACCATTTGCATGATTAAATATTTTTTGCATGCTCAAATTGCGCTTCAGATTGATGAGAATGTGTTGTGTATGGTTCTATATAGCACCAAAAAGGGTTCTTCTATTGTTATAAGCTTGAGATCGCAACAATAGCAGAACACTTTTTGGTGCTAATCATACACAACACATTCTGCATCAATCTGAAGAACCTTTTCATCATACAAAGAGCCATTTAGGCATGCACATGGTTCTTTGAGTGTTCATAGTTCTATATACAACTAATGTCTTTAATAAAGAACCATTTTTTTAGAAGTGTGGGTGACAATTGATTCCTATTGTTCAACAATCTTAGCGTAGCAGCTCCAATTTTAACTAAAGAAGGACATTTTGGACTCCAAACATGTCTTGACTGATCTGGGTGAACTTGCTGAACTATTCCTATAATGGTTTGTTGTGTGCAGTTTACTCTTTTCATTATGTTTGCAGTTCATATGACTTAATCACGGTATCCTATATGTGTTCTGATAATGAATTTTCTGTTTTACAGGTTTTGTTTGAATTAATTGAAGTTTCTAACAGTTCTCCAGTCCCATGTGGACCCATTTGCACATCATGTGAAGAAACACAGAAAAGGAACCAATCTAGTCGCTAAACTTTGCTGTGAGCTTTGTACTTTTTCTACTCCAAGCAACATCAAACAATATGTGGTTCATTTAAAAAGACTTGAGAAATAGAGAAACTGTGAATTACCCCTTTGTGGAGTGCTCTTTTAAATCTAATGTTTCACCCTTTAGATTCTCATGTGGATTGAATTGTGTTCAATATATTGTTGCATTTAAGTAAACCTTCTGCACTCAAACTTTCTCTCATACATATACACTGATCAGCCATAACATTAAAACCACCTCCTTGTTTCTACACTCACTGTCTATTTTATCAGCTCCACTTACCATATAGAAGCACTTTGTAGTTCTACAATTACTGACTGTAGTCCATCTGTTTCTCTGCATACTTTGTTAGCCCCCTTTCATGCTGTTCTTCAGTGGTCAGGACCCCCACAGAGCAGGTATTATTTAGGTGGTGGATCATTCTCAGCACTGCAGTGACACTGACATGGTGGTGGTGTGTTAGTGTGTGTTGTGCTGGTATGAGTGGATCGGACACCGCAGCGCTGCTGTAGTTTTTAAACACCTCACTGTCACTGCTGGACTGAGAATTGTCCACCAACCAAAAATATCCAGCCAGCAGCGCCCCATGGGCAGCATCCTGTGACCACTGATGAAGATCTAGAAGATGACCAACTCAAACAGCAGCAATAGATGAGCGATCGTCTCTGACTTTACATCTACAAGGTGGACCAACTAGGTAGGAGTGTCTAATAGAGTGGACAGTGAGTGGACACGGTATTTAAAAACTCCAGCAGCGCTGCTGTGTCTGATCCTTTCATACCAGCACAACACACTCTCACACACCACCACCATGTCAGTGTCACTGCAGTGCTGAGAATGATCCACCACCTAAATAATACCTGCTCTGTGGTGGTCCTGACCATTGAAGAACAGGGTGAAAGGGGGCTAACAATGCATGCAGATAAACAGACTACAGTCAGTAATTGTAGAACTACAACGTGCTTCTATATGATAGATGGAGCTGATAAAATGGACATTGAGTGTAGAAACAAGGAGGTGGTTTTAATGTTATGGCTGATCGGTGTATACATGCGAGTTGCTCTTGGAGACTGAAATGTGTTTCAATATTTAATGAAATTTCCTAATGTTTTGGTTTGTTTTAACATGTCACTTTAAATAATTTATTTTTGTACTTTCTTTCTTAACATGTAATCACACTGAAATGTGGTGTTGAATTCATCTGTTCATCCAAAAAAATAAAAGTGAGTTGTTACCTCAGAAATTGTGTTTGTTGTTATAACTATAATTCACAATTTAAAACTCTAAATAATTTTACATTATCTTAACTTAAAAACTAATGTCAAGACTGATTTTAACTTAAATATGTATGTTGAAGCCAATGATTAGGACAAGTGAACAAAACTCATAATGTTTTGTCATCTGTATTTTAAACTTGCATTTCTAAGTTGAAACAACAAGCATTACATAGTCATATCAACCTGAAAACAGGAATCCAAAGCAAAACTAGACTTAAAGTAATGAGTTGAAGTAAATAGTAATTATAACTTGATTCTACTTGAAACTTTAAGGCAGCTTTTTAACTTAAGTTTTTGAGTTGAAGCTGATAAAATTTTTTACAGTGCAGCTTGAATCATTTCAGAAATTTCCTTGCCTGTCTTTTTATAAAAGTCTTTAAATTGACAGAATCTCTGTTATCTTCCAAACACTGCTTTCAACATCTTGATGCACATATCTTAATAACAGTACATTCTGTTCAGTGTGAGAGATGTCTGGTGTTGAGTCACATATCACAGAGTAATAGATTGCAGTTTCTCCTTCTGCCAGGATGGTGTCCAGCACTCTTTTGCCACAGATATCAGTGAACTCATTTTGTGTCTCAGGACCCTTCCTTCTTTTGCCTTACTTTCTCCAAGTGCTCTTCTAAAACTGAATCATAACGTGCCTAAAAGTTTTCATTGTGTACATCATCTAGATTTGAAGTTTTGCCTCTGAATGGTAGGTTTCTTGATGCTAAATGAAGTGTCACATCCAAAAGCCTCTCAAGAATCATTCTATTATTTTCTATTTCTGTCTGTATTTGTTTCTGAATGTGACCGTCAACTCTTGTTCCAGACAATAATGAATGCTGAAGGCTTTTTAATTTCAAATAGCATTCCTTATGAGGCATGTTTGTTTCATGTTCTGGTAACTTTCTGTACATTCTTTGCCATTTAATGTGTGATAATTTCACACCATCCTTGCTGTTGAGAGCACTTTTAGATGGCTTTTTCAGCTCGTGAGAAAACAGAAGGCATGGAATGCAATACAAAGCCTCTGCACTTTCACTATAGATTAGCCAATCTCTCTTGATTTTCTCACGGGCATTGGCCGACTTTGCAAATTGAAGGTAGTTAGGAAATGGGTTCCCTTCCTTGTCTTTTGCTGTAATTTTATTTGTTTTTGCTTTGCTTGCCAATCTGTGTACTATTGTGTCTCTCTCTTCATTAGTCAACTTCTTTGGCCATAATGCTGGATCCTCTGACATACACTCCTTGGCACTGCCCTGACTACTTTCTGACTTCTCTTCATCCCTTTCACTTTTCTCAGAACCTTCTCTGCTTTCACTTCCTTCACTTGCATCATCCTCTATCACATCTTCTCTATCATCCTGGACAGACCCCTCTACAAGCATGAAGCATATGATAGATATTAGCAGGCAATTCCAATGTAGCCTAATGGATGTGATTGAACATGCTTAATATTTAAATATTTTGTATAAAACTTCCTCAAATTTCATATAATCATTTGCATCATAAAAACTATGTGGCATTTTATTTTTCTTATGGATGTGAGAAAAAAGTATCTTATTCTAATTAGGCTACAGCCAAACATAGGCCACATTAAAACACAGAGCATGACTTTAGTGTTGCTAAACACATTACAGTATAAATAGCTAAAATGATGTGCTTTCATTTTAAACTATAGACTCACCTTGTCTCAAGTCCACAGTATCAGAGGATGAGGGGTCTGTTGCTGCATCACCCTCTGTGTTTGCTTCTGAAAGTTATGTGAAATGCATGTTTACCTCAGATTACATGTAAGGCATCATGTTATTTCTAATTTTGTATTATGCAGTTTTTAGCACTGACAATCACGTTGGTATTAAAGCGTTTTATAACCACAGGAGTTCATTTAATGTAGGCTACAGTGTATCACAAAAGTGAGTACACCCCTCACATTTCTGCAGATATTTAAGTATATCTTTTCATGGGACAACACTGACAAAATGACACTTTGACACAATGAAAAGTAGTCTGTGTACAGCTTATATAACAGTATAAATTTATTCTTCCCTCAAAAGAACTCAATATACAGCCATTAATGTCTAAACCACCGGCAACAAAAGTGAGTACACCCCTAAGAGACTACACCCCTAAATGTCCAAATTGAGCACTGCTTGTCATTTTCCCTCCAAAATGTCATGTGACTCGCTAGTGTTACTAGGTCTCAGGTGTGCATAGGGAGCAGGTGTGTTCAATTTAGTAGTACAGCTCTCACACTCTCTCATACTGGTCACTGAAAGTTCCAACATGGCACCTCATGGCAAAGAACTCTCTGAGGATCTTAAAAGACGAATTGTTGCGCTACATGAAGATGGCCAAGGCTACAAGAAGATTGCCAACACCCTGAAACTGAGCTGCAGCACAGTGGCCAAGATCATCCAGCGTTTTAAAAGAGCAGGGTCCACTCAGAACAGACCTCGCGTTGGTCGTCTAAAGAAGCTGAGTGCACGTGCTCAGCGTCACATCCAACTGCTGTCTTTGAAAGATAGGCGCAGGAGTGCTGTCAGCATTGCTGCAGAGATTGAAAAGGTGGGGGGTCAGCCTGTCAGTGCTCAGACTATACGCCGCACACTACATCAAATTGGTCTGCATGGCTGTCACCCCAGAAGGAAGCCTCTTCTGAAGTCTCTACACAAGAAAGCCCGCAAACAGTTTGCTGAAGACATGTCAACAAAGGACATGGATTACTGGAACCATGTCCTATGGTCTGATGAGACCAAGATTAATTTGTTTGGTTCAGATGGTCTCAAGCATGTGTGGTGGCAATCAGGTGAGGAGTACAAAGATAAGTGTGTCATGCCTACAGTCAAGCATGGTGGTGGGAATGCCATGGTCTGGGGCTGCATGAGTGCAGCAGGTGTTGGGGAGTTACATTTCATTGAGGGACACATGAACTCCAATATGTACTCTGAAATACTGAAGCAGAGCATGATCCCCTCCCTCCGGAAACTGGGTCGCAGGGCAGTGTTCCAGCATGATAATGACCCCAAACACACCTCTAAGACGACCACTGCTTTATTGAAGAGGCTAAGGGTAAAGGTGATGGACTGGCCAAGCATGTCTCCAGACCTAAACCCAATAGAACGTCTTTGGGGCATCCTCAAGCGGAAGGTGGAGGAGCGCAAAGTCTCGAATATCCGCCAGCTCCGTGATGTCGTCATGGAGGAGTGGAAAAGCATTCCAGTGGCAACCTGTGAAGCTCTGGTAAACTCCATGCCCAGGAGAGTTAAGGCAGTTCTGGGAAATAATGGTGGCCACACAAAATATTGACACTTCAGGAACTTTCACTAAGGGGTGTACTCACTTTTGTTGCCGGTGGTTTAGACATTAATGGCTGTATATTGAGTTATTTTGAGGAAAGAATAAATTTACACTGTTATATAAGCTGCACACAGACTACTTTTCATTGTGTCAAAGTGTCATTTTGTCAGTGTTGTCCCATGAAAAGATATACTTAAATATCTGCAAAAATGTGATGGGTGTACTCACTTTTGTGATACACTGTATATATATATATATACAGTGGCGGCTCCTGCCAAATCTCTCAGGGGGGGTGCGATGATGGCCAAGGTGACCCGTTTAATGGGTAAATTAAAGCTTAAATAATTAAGTCATCTGTCAGTTTGCCCTCACAAATAACTTTGAACATGGAGAGAGACCAACTTTACCATTAATCATAAAATGAAGTAAAGCTTTCACACTAACAATTTAATTCAGTCTTCATCAGATAGCATTTTATTTTAGGTGCAGCAGATCCAGAATAAAGATTGGCATCGGGGCTGATGTGCAATAAATAAAGAAGTACAATTAAACAATTGGGGAGATACAACAAGTGCAATTCACAATTTAAAAATGACATTACTTACTTGTAATTTACTTGTAACTTATATGATTTCCCCCCCCTTGGTAGATACTTACTCTATGTTTAAATTTGGTCTGGGTGGCCTTAATTCTTTAGTTGCTAAATTATCCTGATCACTACGACGACTGAATGCCATTTCCCTTAATGACATGATGGAGTTGCTTCGAACTGAGGTAATGGTAGTCATCGTAATGAGATCACTACACCAGGATATGTGTGACGCTCGCCCTCCTGGAACCCATACAGATTGTATTGCAGTGCCTACAGTTTGAAAAAAAAATGCCTTAATATGAGAGTCTATTTTCAATCAGACTGAAATGACCAAAAGGGGCGGTACTGTACGGAACACAACTCGACGCTGATTGGACTGTGATATTCAGAGGCAAGACAGACTGTCCAGAACAGTCACAGCTAGTTTAACACTGGTTGAATGTGATAGAAAAATTTCTTTCCTTTCGTCCTTTGGTGGTGCGTCGCCCGTTCGCCCTAAGGAACGAGCTGCCCCTGTATATATACAGTGAAATAAGTATTGAACGCATCAACATTTTTCTTAGTAAATATATTTCTGATGGGGCTATTGACATGAAATTTTTACAAAATGTTAGTAACAACCCAAGTATTCCACACATACAAAGAAATCTAAACAAATAAGTCTATAAATTAAGTTATGTGTAATAAAATGGAATGACACAGGGAAAAGTATTGAACACATGAAGAAAAGGATGTGCAAAAAGGCATGGAAAGCCAAAACACCAGTTGAAATCTGTCAGTATTTAAAAAGCAATCCTACCCCTATCAGTGCAAATTAATATCAGCTGGTTTAGTCCTAACTGATGGCCTATAAAAAGGTTTCTCATTACCAATGGGTCACACAAGAAGCATCTTGTGATGGTTAAAAGCAAAGAGCTTTCTCAAGACCTTTACAATCTTATTGTTGCTAAACGTACTGATGGTATTGGTTATAGACAGATTTCTAAACTTCTAAATGTTCCAGTGAGCATTGTTGGGTCCATTATCCAGAAGTGGAAAGAACATCATTTTACCATAACGACCAGGTGCTCCTCACGAGATTTCTGTGAGGGAAGTCAAAAGAAAAATCAAAAGAGTTGTCCAAGAGCCAAGAATTAGCAGGTACAGTTGTTTAGAAAAAAACAATAAGTACAATGCACTCACCCACCATGGCCTCTGTGCACACTCATTGCGCAAGACTCCATTGCTGAAGAAAAAGCATGTTAAAGCTTGTTTAAAGTTTACTGCACAACATTTGGACAAGCCTATGAAATACTGGGAGAATATAGTCTGGTCAGATGAGACCAAAATTGAACTCTTTGGATGTCATGGCACACACCATGTTTGAATGAGAAAAGGCACTGCACATCACCCCAAAAACACCATACCAACAGTGAAGTTTGGAGGTGGGAACATCATAGTGTGGAGCTGTTTCTCAGCATATGGTACAGGCAGATTTCATATAATTGAAGACAGGATGAATGGAGAAATGTACCAAGACATTCTTAATAAGAATCTGCTGCCATATACCACGAGGGTGGACATTTCAGCAAGACAATGATCCCAAACACACAGCCAAGGAAACTCTCAAGTGGTTTTAGAGAAATAAAGTAAAGCTGCTATAAAAGCCCAGTCAATCACCTGACTTGAATCCAATTGAAAATCTATGGAAAGAACTGAAAAGAACTCAAAGAACCTTCAGGATTTGAAGACAGTTTGTGTGGAAGAATGGGCCAAAATCACACCTGAACAATGCATGTGACTAGTTTCTCCATACAGAAGACGTCTTGAAGCTGTCATTATAAACAAAGGCTTTTCTACTAGGTATTAAATACATTTCAGTAAGCATGTTCAATACTTTTTTCCTGTGTCATTCACCGTATTATACATAACTTAATTTATGGACTTATGTGTTCAAATTTCTTTGTATGTGTGGATTACTTGGGTTGTTACTAACATTTTGTGAAAATTTCATGTCAAAAGCCACATCAGAAATATATTTACTGAGAAAAATGTTGATGCGTTTAATTCTTCTTTTCACCGCTGTATAGTAAAGTAATAGTAACGTTAACGTAATGTAACAAAATCGCTTGCTGTGCACTCACTGTGCATTTTAATGACATGTATTCTGATATTTCATTGTTTTTTAGTTATTTTAATATTTTACTTACTAATTATTGTTTTGTTTTTACTTCCGTTATCGCCACACTGTACCGCTAGCATTAGCCACTTGCTACTAGAGGGTCTTATACAAAACAGCTGTAGCTGAAACTTTTAGTTCTGCATGTTGCACAAATTAGAGGCTTTTGTTTATGCATTATTGTTTATTATTATTTAAATTAAAAGTAATTTAATTTATTTTGATGTATTTGTTTTTGCAGTTCAAAATATTTTTTTTTAACTGTCCTGTATGCAAAGAATAAAAATGTGATTTTTTTTTTTAAGACAGCTGCCTTATTTTATCTTATAATAATAATAATAATAAACAAGTGTTTCTTATCCGATTACTCGATTAATCGCTGGAATAATAGATAGAATACTCGATTACAAAAATAATTGATAGTTGCAGCCCTAGGTGGGGGTTGAGTTCATGTCATGGCGTCATCCACCCCCACCCCCCCCACCCCCACCCCCACAGGCCCCAGTGCATCTGCCCCCCGTGCACCCTCCGGTAGTTATGCCCCTGCTCACTTGCATGTCTTTGGACTGTGGGAGTAAACCGGAGCACCCGGAGGAAACCCACGCAGACACAGAAAGAACATGTGTCAGAGGGGGCCAGTCCAAAATTACTTATTCGTTGTATCATAAAAGAAATTCTAAGAAACTGCTACTTTTTCTGATTTTACTATTTCTGATTTGACTGGGAAAAGATGGAATGCAAGTAAGATATGCAGGGTAAAAAAAACCCACTGTTAACCAAAAAAAACCAAAAAAAAACCCAAACACCTGGCATTATGTTCTGTGCATTCAAAAGTTAAAAGCAGACCTTTTGGAAAGGCTCTTAACATCTATAGCAAAGCATTCCACAATAAAGTATCACGCTAACAGTCATACATTATGGTGGTAGTCAGGGACAGAAGATTATGGACTAGTGATCAGACAGACGTTTGCTTGTTCAAAGCTTGCTACTACTGCCAAACTGCCACTGTTGGGTTCTGGAGGAGGCCCTTAACCCTCTATTACTTTAGTCTTATTCAGACACAGCTGTAAGCTCTGGATAAAGGCTGGTTCTAATGTTTATAGGCCAAGTAAGTAAGTGTAAAACTTATCCGTTGTTGTGACAATATTGTGCAGTGTGGCAGCTCAGCAATTCCAGCCTAAGTGAAACTTGTGCCATCTAATGAACATTAATCTCCCCTCACAACAGTATCCACTGAAATTGATGTAAAATGACAGTGCTAATTAAATGTAAAGTATTTGTATGAAGTGTAAACAGTGTAGATTTAAGTTAAATGTGTGTTTCGTGTGTGTTTCTGTTTTAGTTCTGGTTATGCTGCCATGGATCCTTCCGTCACTTGCTGCACCCACTGCTGACATTCAGTGTAAAGTCACGGTTCTGCCGGGCGGTCATGTTCGCTACAACCTGCCTTCTTTATTCAAAAAAGCAATGAATGACACCAGCTGTGAGGCCCAGTGGAGCAATATCGTAAATGTTTTTATTCATTTGCTTTCATTGTATCCTGGCATGGTAGGGTTTTAACTCTGTCATGCAGTTTATCATCTTTATAACATTGACTTCATTAATTTTAATAAATTCAACCCTGGCAGGACTTGAACCTGCAATCTTCTGATTTAATGTCAGATGCCTTATCCATTGGGCCACGAGGTCTAATGGGTATCATTTAATTCCATTTGTGCCTATTTAGAAGCAACTATAGCATAAAAATCATCTGTGCAAAGTTCAAATGTTTAGAAACTAGATAGATTTAGATAATAGCTACATTGGTTTGAAGGAGTGTTTACTACTTTTCTGAGAAAATTGAAATAACCACATCTTATATTTATTTCCAAAGACAGGAAAACATGCCAGTTATTTATTTAGTTGCAGTTATTGCTTTATTCAAGGTGGGTCCAGAATCTACCTGGAAACACAGTAAGGTGGAAATACACCAGGGACAACATACCGGTCATTGCATGGCACCATACACTATTTATTTAGTTGGCTGTTATTCATAATAAGCAGTCCAGTACAAATATTTTCTTCATTTCTTCTCCCTGTTTCTGTTTTCCCTTTAGAGCAAGACGGTTCTGGTCAATTATTACAAACAGAACATCACTATTGTCAACCCAGTCACCTCGGCCACCTCTGATACAGTCAATCTAAATGGATGCCATGACCTGAGCTTCGACCTCACCTGCACTAAGTCTGATGTAGGTTTATTATAACAGCCCACACAAACACATTTTTTAATAAAAAAACATCAAATACATTAAAACAGCTTCAAAAACAAAGGAAAAACTAAACCAGCCTAACATGTACTAGGTATATCATAATTAAAATAATATACCTGGAGAAAAACCTGGCAAACCTTGTGAACATGACAACCTATCAGACTGCAATTTAGTTATTAGTATTTAGTATTTTTTTAAATGACTCGTGTTGGTGTGGACAGAGACACTTAGTTAGCAAAGACATAACAGTTAGCAAAGAAATGTTTTCATAAATGTTCTCTATACATAGTGCTACTTTTCTTCATATGATTGATTTTGTGATTTATTCATTTTGTGTTGCAGTTCATCGAGACACTTCAGTGCTCATGTAAGTAGTTTGATTTTAGTGCACTTTTATAAAAACAGTGTCAAGCTGTTAATTTACAAATGTTTTGAAATGTGCTATTAATGTCATTGTTTTTAGGTAGAACAAAGATCTGGAACCACACCAAGACTCCTATTAGTTTTGTGTTAATAATGACTTAACATTGTGCACTTGTTATTGCAGGTACAAGTGCCTCCCATTCAACACCTAAAGGTACAGTAATATTTGATATAAGAACCCTTGTTCTACAACATTTTGTTTTTCTGTTTTACTACACATGGGGCCAAATTTTCACAACTCTGCAGTGGTTACTCTTGACAGTAGTCCTTTACATGTTTTGGAGGAGGCACTGGCCAACTTGTTATATAAATACAGTATATTCACATTGGGACAGCTCAAAGACAATATTCATTGGCCAAAATAGGCTATTTTAAAAAAAATAATTACAGGCATTTTGCACATGCATGTTCTGCCTAGACCCCATTAAATGCAACAAACAAACAGTAATTGTGCATGTGTATAGGATCCCTGTATTCCATTAGTGTCAGTGATAAAATAATCAGGCATTCACAGAAAGGCAAACTCGCTGCATATGCACGAAATCCCTGCATATTTTCCTACCTTGCGTGGCATGTAATTACAGTAAGCGTGCTTGCAGTAATCCAGTCAGCAAACCCAAAAATTCCAGAGTATTTACTAAAATGCTGTGCAGAGAACAGTGTGTTTAGTTCAAAACACGCCTCTCTCTCTCTCTCTCTCTCTCTCTCTCTCAGTTCAGTTCAGTTTGCTTTATGACATGACAAATTCACATATTTGTATTTTCAAAGCATTCATATAGTATATATAAATAATAATAATACAAAAGAACAAGTAAATACATCAGATAAAATGGTAAAGAAAATATCATTATGTGTGTGTGGTGTGTATGGGGGGCAGGGGGGGTTCTGGTGTTTCACTCACTGTCTTGAAGTGTGTGACACTCGTGTACATATCTGGCTGCAATGGAGACTAATGGACCATCTCCTAATATAATGGCCACACTTCTCTTTCAAACTGATTCAAATATTTATTTCTAATCTGTGTGTACTTTGGGCACTTTAGAAGGAAGCGCACCTCTGTCTCGACCTCACCTGTCCTGCAGAGACCACACAGTCTCTCCTCTCTGGGGATCCAGGACTTTTTATATCGGCCTTTCTCGAATACCAGACTGTGGTTCGTATCTCGGACAGTAAGAAGATATGTGGCCAGGTTGTCCAGTGTTCCACGTAGGTGTTTTTGTGGTGTTTTATCATTTGGGTGATTCTGATTGGTGTTTAGGAAGCAGTGCTGGTCAGAGAGTTGGCGTTGTTAGAGGTCAGTGTGTTGGTCAGTCTCTGGACCAGCTGACACAGGGGACTCTTTTCAGGGTAGAGTTCTTGTGATTGGAGTGCCTGAAACTGCAGGCTTGTTTTAGGACTCTTTTTTCAATATTAATAATTAATGGGTATCAGTACCAAAAGTCATGCAAGTGAGGTAATTGGAGATAGAAAATTGTCCATGACTGTGTTTGATATAACCCTGTGAACTGATGAATCTTGTGTAATGAGTACAGTAATCCCTCCTCGATCGCGGGGGTTGCGTTCCAGAACCCCCCGCAAAAGGTGAAAATCCGGTAAAAGGTAAAAAACCATGTGTTTATATGGTTATTTTTATACATTTTAAGCCCTTATAAACCCTCCCACACTCAAACATTTCCCGCACAGTTATACAGCATAAAGCAGAATCTAATGCTGCGCTCCTTCGCTGAGCCAATCAGCACCCAGGATACTTAACCGATTGGGTAGCTTCTCAGCCATCCGCCAATAGTTTCCTGTGTATGAAATCAACTGAACAAACCAACTGAGGAAGCATGTACCAGAAATAAAAAGACTCCTTGTCCACAGAAATCCGCAAACCAGCGGAAAATCCGTGATATATATGTAGATATGTTAGCATATAAAATCCGCGATAGAGCGAAGCTGCGAAAGTCGAAGCGCAATATAGTGAGGGATTACTGTAACTACTGTTTCTGTCGTGGGGTGTTAAACATGACATTAAAATACAAACAACCATCATTTTTGTTTGCCGGCAGATGTGCTTGGAGGCAAATTGACGTTTGCTCTGGGCTGTGTGTGAACAACGACTTGATCCGAGTGACTCGGTAATCGTTTGCTGCTCCCTCGCAGACTCAAGAAAAATATCTATCATGCTAAATATTTAGACCTGTTGGTGCCTGTTTTATCCTGGTCAAAGTCGCCACAGGTTTAGTTTTATGGGTGAGATTAAACTCTGGACCCCCCTCCCCCTGACTGCACTGCCGAGATTTTAACCCAGCACCACCTCCTGCATGTTAAAGACCTGCATATTTCCAAATGCATACTGTTAAAATACATTTTAAACATGAAGTGACATTACTCTACAGTACCTCATTTATTTGAACACATCTGAAGCATGCCAAAAATAAAATTAATTCAAAGTCTAAAATGTTTAGACTGTAAATTATAGATTGGGAGTCAATTAAGCAGCTGCTAAGAGCCCATCAGCCTCAAGAGGCATTACAGCTATTCCATTATGTTGTTAAGTGAGAGAGAAAAAATGTATCTGCTATTATAAAAGCCCATTCTTAAATTGCATGACTTGTGGCCCGCCAGCACAGACAAACAGAAAAAAATTATACTAATTCAAGATGTAAATCCCTTTTTTACCAGACGGTGGGTAAGTACGGTGACAAAACCATAGTCACATATGACGTGATAAAGTGACACAGGCTTTACAACGTGATTAACGTGGACAAAATTTTATGTGAGGTATTGTACTAAAACAACAACCTTTTAATTTAAGTGATGGAGAGAATTTACGCCCGGTAATAATTTAGAGAAACTCAGAGTTCCTGTGTCGTTCTTTTAGTACATAAAGCTACGCTAAGCTTTATTTTTGTGAATGCGCCCTAGTTTCTGAAAGTTTTAAAGTTCAGTTAGAAATTCAAATAGCTTGTTCTGTATGTTCTATTTGTTCATCTGAGTGCTTACATTTGGTTGTTGTTTGCTGTGTAAAAATAAAATGATTAAATAACAGCGTATTATATGCACACTTTCACATTATCAAATCTGGCCCTCCTAGAAAAAAGTTTGGACACCACTGTTATAAGAGAAGTAAGAAATGGAAATCAGATGTGAATGTATTCCTAATCTGGATTACAAAAAATGCTAGAGGTGTTTTTAAAATCTCAAGACTGCCATGTCACTCATGTAATCCTTTGACTTCCTTTGTAGGTCATAATTTACAGCTAAATGAATAAAGGTTGCAACATTTAGAAAAATGTATTGTTCTTGTTAATGGCTTGAAAGGTTCTAAGGATTCTAAAGATCAAATATTTTATTTTCTGTTCTCTGTCTTTAGGAATATTTTCAGCAGCATCCACATTTACAGTTCACATCAGTAAGTATAAAATCATTATGCTTTTTTATTTAGTTTCATTTGCAAGATGTACATAGTAACGTAAAGCAATATGAGTGTATTTAACTTGTTTATCCCCCTCCCCCCTTTTAGTGTGGTTGGTGATCATTTACCTCATTCTTTAAGGTATGTTCCAAATAGACACGGGCATGTCTTAAGAGACATGTGTAATTGGTGAGAGACTAGCTAACGTTAATTATCAGCAGTAACTGCAGTATAATAAAGCCTGAGAGATTAATTACTATTTAACGTCATATGCTGTACCAGTTCAAATCAGCTCTGACAATTAGTACTTTTTATATGTGGCATTTTTACATAATACATAAAGTTCCACCAATAGTAGGTGTGTAAGTAAGTAAAGTAAGTAAAATTTATTTATATAGCACTTTTCACAGATAAGAATCACAAAGGGCTTTACAAAAACATTGCATGACAAAATATACACACACATCTACATAATAAAACACAAGATAAAATAAATTTAACAATAATAATAATAAATAAATACAATAAAATAGATAAATGAATAAATAAAAAAATTATTCATTCAACATTATACAAATGCCTGCTTGAAAAGATAAGTCTTTAGTTTTTTTTTTTTTTTTTAAAGAATCTACAGCATCTGCAGATCTTAAAAAGTTAATAATAATAATAATTATAATGCATTTTATTTATAGAATATTGAACAATCAAGTAAATTACTTGTAGGCTAGTTTGAATAAGTGAGTCTTTAGGTGTGATTTAAAGGTGGAGAGGAAATCAATAGTTGATTTAAACGAAGAGTAAGCAGGAACAGATGCTGTGGAATCCTACATTTCTCTCTAAAGTGAATCGCGGTACCCCCTCCTCATCCTGTGACACGAGCTTCTTAGATGTAAACAATCTCAGGTGAAGTGCACTGATTCAGCTGGGAGAAATCAGCAGGTTGTTGCGATGTCTCCGTCAGGCAAAGGAAGTCCATGATCTTTCAGGATATCATAAACCAGAGGACCCTTGCCGAATAGCGAACGGATGTTAAGTAATCCAAAGCGGAGTTTCATGATAGCCAACCCAGCCAGGCCAGCCAGCACATCACCAGTGCCATCAAACCCGAAACTCCCACGAGATCCCACGAGGGAGGAACGCGACATCCCGATGCAAGCACAAAGCCGAAGGTGGCCCGGGGGAGGGAAGCCGGAATCGGAGTCCAAGCAATTCCATTGCTGCACACAGCAATCGGCGTCCGCATCTTTCAAAATTATCCAGCACACTCCAGCCATCCAGTACCCAACAGACACTGAGACCATCCGACAAAAAAGAAACAGAGCAACAGGAGCGGCGACAAACACAAAAAGACGAAAGCAAAAGAAAATGAGAAAAATACAACAAAACACAGCAAAATATGACAAAAATACAACAAAACACAGCAAAACATGACAAAATACAGCAACGGCAGCGGCAGCCAAATGCGCCAGCGTTCACCATCACCATTACCAAAGCAATTGTTTTAAAAAACAACAAACGCAACAGCAACAATTAATAATTATGAAAAATTAATAACTAATATTAATATCAACAACAAAATAATAAAAAAGATTAGATAATTAATAATAATAATAATAATAAAAAAATAATTAACTTTATTATAACTTTATTATTATATTAATATCAACAACAACAAAATAATAAAAAAACATTAGAATAACAACAACAATAATAATAATAATAATAATTATTATTATTATTCAAGTAACAAATCGTGACCTAATCTACAAGATGTAACTTCTTTCTAACACCACTAGATGAGGATGATGTCTGTACATAATTTAGAACTCCATTTTAAAAGTCAGTTAAATGTTGAAGGTTTTAATTTGGTTTTTTAGTTTAGCTTATAATAAATGCAATAAGATTAAACACAGGGCAGCTTTTATTATTATTATTATTATTGTTTTATTATTGTTTCGCTTTTTTCTGTCACTTTAATAGGATCCACCAATGGATCGCGGATCCGCTCGGATGCTGAGCGAACAGCAGCGAATCGATTGGAGCGTCATCAACCAATCCTCACGGCGGATCCTGAAGCGGAGGCGGGAGTTAGAAATGTTCTGCTGCTCGTGTTCTCACGCTGGTTAGAATGGAGATTTCTGCTTGTTGTGCGGCTTTGTTCAAACTTAGTGGCTAGCTTACCTGTGTATATGTTGTGTGTTTTATGATTTCTTCTGTTGTAAATAGTGTGATGGTGTAAATAACGCTCTAAATAGTTTGTTGTCATATAACCACTTACTACTTTTATTAGTTTTGCTTTTGCACTAAATATCACATCAGTTGTTTTGATTACATTTCTTTGCAACTCAGTTGTCATCTTTTGCTCTGTTTTGTTTTCCTCCCACCTCTCCACATATCTTTATTAATGTTACAGCCATTCCCCTAGACTGGGTCATAACACTAGTAGTGTGGTGTCCTTTTACTTTACACATTTAGGTTAAATAAAAATAAACTAGAGTTATGAATGGTTTTGGGTTACGAACGATCTTTTTTAACTTAACGTACGAACAAATTTCGGATTACGAACCGAAATTCATGAAACACGTGCCTTCACGAACAAGTTTACTCCGACCGTCTCTCTCTCTCTCTCTCTATATATATATATATATATATATACAGTGTATCACAAAAGTGAGTACACCCCTCACATTTCTGCAGATATTTAAGTATATCTTTTCATGGGACAACACTGACAAAATGACACTTTGACACAATGAAAAGTAGTCTGTGTGCAGCTTATATAACAGTGTAAATTTATTCTTCCCTCAAAATAACTCAATATACAGCCATTAATGTCTAAACCACCGGCAACAAAAGTGAGTACACCCCTAAGAGACTACACCCCTAAATGTCCAAATTGAGCACTGCTTGTCATTTTCCCTCCAAAATGTCATGTGATTTGTTAGTGTTACTAGGTCTCAGGTGTGCATAGGGAGCAGGTGTGTTCAATTTAGTAGTACAGCTCTCACACTCTCTCATACTGGTCACTGAAAGTTCCAACATGGCACCTCATGGCAAAGAACTCTCTGAGGATCTTAAAAGACGAATTGTTGTGCTACATGAAGATGGCCAAGGCTACAAGAAGATTGCCAACACCCTGAAACTGAGCTGCAGCACAGTGGCCAAGATCATCCAGCGTTTTAAAAGAGCAGGGTCCACTCAGAACAGACCTCGCGTTGGTCGTCCAAAGAAGCTGAGTGCACGTGCTCAGCGTCACATCCAACTGCTGTCTTTGAAAGATAGGCGCAGGAGTGCTGTCAGCATTGCTGCAGAGATTGAAAAGGTGGGGGGTCAGCCTGTCAGTGCTCAGACCATACGCCGCACACTACATCAAATTGGTCTGCATGGCTGTCACCCCAGAAGGAAGCCTCTTCTGAAGTCTCTACACAAGAAAGCCCGCAAACAGTTTGCTGAAGACATGTCAACAAAGGACATGGATTACTGGAACCATGTCCTATGGTCTGATGAGACCAAGATTAATTTGTTTGGTTCAGATGGTCTCAAGCATGTGTGGCGGCAATCAGGTGAGGAGTACAAAGATAAGTGTGTCATGCCTACAGTCAAGCATGGTGGTGGGAATGCCATGGTCTGGGGCTGCATGAGTGCAGCAGGTGTTGGGGAGTTACATTTCATTGAGGGACACATGAACTCCAATATGTACTGTGAAATACTGAGCAGAGCATGATCCCCTCCCTCCGGAAACTGGGTCGCAGGGCAGTGTTCCAGCATGATAATGACCCCAAACACACCTCTAAGACGACCACTGCTTTATTGAAGAGGCTGAGGGTAAAGGTGATGGACTGGCCAAGCATGTCTCCAGACCTAAACCCAATAGAACATCTTTGGGGCATCCTCAAGCGGAAGGTGGAGGAGCGCAAAGTCTCGAATATCCGCCAGCTCTGTGATGTCGTCATGGAGGAGTGGAAAAGCATTCCAGTGGCAACCTGTGAAGCTCTGGTAAACTCCATGCCCAGGAGAGTTAAGGCAGTTCTGGGAAATAATGGTGGCCACACAAAATATTGACACTTCAGGAACTTTCACTAAGGGATGTACTCACTTTTGTTGCCGGTGGTTTAGACATTAATGGCTGTATATTGAGTTATTTTGAGGGAAGAATAAATTTACACTGTTATATAAGCTGCACACAGACTACTTTTCATTGTGTCAAAGTGTCATTTTGTCAGTGTTGTCCCATGAAAAGATATACTTAAATATCTGCAGAAATGTGAGGGGTGTACTCACTTTTGTGATACACTGTATATATATATATACAGTGAGTAAACATTCACACAGTGGACGGTGTTTTTCTGGTGTTTTCAATATTAAAATGTCCCCAAACAAGGTGCAGAGAGAGCGCAGAGCATTTGTTATTGTATAATTACTCCTGCCAGTAGGCGTCGCTGTGTATCAGACAGAGGGGACGTTGAGTAAGAGAGAAGAAGGAACTCGGAGTAAAGTAGTCTTTCTTTTGTGCAATTACACCTACAAAATACAACACTATTGAAATAAAGGAAACAATAGAGAAATATGAGAGTTATTGTTGTTTCTGGTAAATACATTTTATAAAAAAAGAAGGAAATGTATTATAGTGTATGTGATGGTGTATTATGGTGTATGAAATGTGATGTGTGTTGTTTTGTATGTACAGTACTACTGTGTATTTTTGTTTATTACAGGAATGTCTATTCTATCATTTAAGATTTAAGGGAAATATAATTGCATTTATAACAAAAAGGTTAGGTATGGGGGGGTTGGGAGGTCTGGCATGGATTAATTCTATTTACATTATTTCTTATGGGAAAAAAAAAATTTAACATACGAACATTTGGACTTAAGAACAGTCCTTTGAAACCAATTAAGTTCGTAAATCAAGGGTCTACTGTACTGTGCTTGGTTTCAGACCCTTAAAACATCAGTTAAAGACCTCACACTTGTAAGAGATGTCTGGAACGTGCTCAAGTATCTCAAAATTTGTTGGTGACCTAAGTGAGGCAGTGCATGGGCGGGACTACTGCAGTACCCACTCCCTGAGTGGGAAGTGCTCTTCCCAAGTAAAAGACTTAATCCGACCAGTCAAACCAGCTGCAGATAGGCTCACAATCAGATCCATAACAGGTAAGTTTAGTGTGCCTCACATTGGAATGTTTAAGCAATATGGCACCAGTAAGAGAGGGGTTAGTAAAAGCTCAAGCCCAGAGGCATGCAATCACAGCCATGGTTATATCCTTTACTAATCCCACTTTCACTCGTGCCAATGGTACCTCAGATTTAAAAATCAACCATCTGATTCACTAGTAGCATGGGTAAATGCACCTCCAAATTTGACCCAATGGTGGCGCTAGAGGTTATAAGGTGCTGACATGAAACTTGATGAAAAATGTTAGAGAAATGCCCCCAAAGACTGTGTGCCAAATGTCACAACTTTTACTGCAGTAGACTCCCATGGCAGACGTTAAACAAAGAATGCCTGCTCCCCTCCCCCTTCCTTCAAAAATTTGCTCCTTGAGCCTTAAGGCTGGTCTAATACCTTAAGCATTAATGGGGTGAGGTGTCTTTGTCTTAACGATGAGGTGCCGATTGTGAAATGACGACTCCGTTGACACAGTTTATTTGCAATTAAGAAGTTTATTACAGAATAATAGCAGTGTCGCTCGGACAGCCTGGCTTTGTCCGGAGAGAGCTTGTGTTCGGATCTGCTGCTCTCTGACTCCAATGAAATTTGCTTCTCCTTAAATACTTGAATATCCATACAAAAAACATATGGAATGTATTGGGTGTGTCATTTTCTTAAAACTCAGTAGAGGTTCCCACAGTCCTACTGACAGTTAGGGCCTCTGTGTGATTAATATATTTTCTATAGAATAACAGAAATGTATGCATTTAAATGGATCCCAGATGTGGGATTGCAACCGAATACACCCCGGCCTCCTTATGGAATGTAGAGGTCTCATGAGAGGCATCCCAGAAGTGTGGGAAACACTTCTACACAATAACCTATATATGAGATTGTTTTAAAAGGAATATTAAAAAGAGATATCTGACCAAATTATTTTATATGAACCTTCCAGACACCTCAGGGGTTATTTAAATATTTGCACTTATATACTGAGAAGTCCACCAGTTCACATAATGTTTAGTCTATGCTTTATGACAGATGTAAGGCATTGCTGATCAAACAAATTAGGGCCCCTTAAGTTAGTAAAGTTTAAAGTGACGGCAAATGTTTAAGGGTTTTTTTGCGTTTAAGTTTTTTTTCCATTTGTGGATAATGGCTTTTACTGTGGTTTGTTGGAGTCCCAGAGCTTAAGTAATGGCTGTGTATTCCTTTTTAAACTGGTAGATTTCAATCATTTTGTTTCACATCTGAGTTTAAATCTCTGCTGCCTGCTACCAGACAGGTTTTATTCAAACCCAATAGTCAATACAATTGGGTTAACTGGTTGATTTAGTAGCTAAGTGTGCAGTTACTTTTCCTCATAGATCCACACACATCATTTTTTTTTAAATTTGTTTTATTGACTGATACATACAGTACAAGTGTGACCAACGCATAAATAGAGAAAACTGGAAAATGTGGTAAATACTTTTTTTACTGCACTGCATTTCTGCAGGATAAAAAGTAATTAAGAATATAAACTCCATACAAAATATATTTCCAGAATAATACAACCCCAATTCCAATGAAGTTGGGACGTTGTGTAAAACATAAATAAAAACAGAATACGATGATTTGCAAATCCTTTTCAACCCATATTCAATTGAATACACTACAAAGACAAAATATTTAATGTTCAAACGGATAAATTTTATTGTGTTTTGCAAATATTTACTCATATTCACAATTTGATGCCTGCAACACGTTCCAAAGAAGTTGGGACAGGGGCATGTTTAGCACTGTGTTACATCACCTTTCCTTTTAACAACACTTAATAAGCGTTTGGGAACTGAGGACACTAATTGTTGAAGCTTTGTAGGTGGAATTCTTTTCCATTCTTGCTTGATGTACAACTTCAGTTGCTCAACAGTCCGGGGTCTCCGTTGTCGTATTTTGTGCTTCATAATGCACCACACATTTTTAATGGGAGACAGGTCTGGACTGCAGGCAGGCCGGTCTAGTACCCGCACTCTTTTACTATGAAGCCACGCTGTTGTAACACGTGCAGAAGGTGGCTTGGCATTGTCTTGCTAAAATAAGCAGGGACGTCCCTGAAAAAGACGTTGCTTGGATGGCAGCATATGTTGCTCCAAAACCTGTATGTACCTTTCAGCATTAATGGTGCCTTCACAGATGTACAGGTTACCCATGCCATGGGCACTAACACACCCCCATACCATCAGAGATGCTGGCTTTTGAACTTAGCACTGATAACAATCCGGACAGTCCTTTTCCTCTTTGGCCTGGAGGACACGACGTCCATGATTTCCAAAAACAATTTGAAATGTGGACTCGTCAGACCACAGGACACTTTCCCACTTAGCGTCAGTCCATCTTAGATGAGCTCGGGCCAAGAGAAGCCGGCGCCGTTTCTGGATGTTGTTGATATATTGCTTTCGCTTTGCATGGTAGAGTTTTAACTTGCACTTGTAGATGGAGCGACGAACTGTGTTCACTGACAATGGTTTTCTGAAGTGTTCCTGAGCCCATGCGGTAATATCCATTACAGAATGATGTCGGTTTTTAATGCAGTGCCGCCTGAGGGATCGAAGGTCACGGGCAGTCAATGTTGGTTTTTGGCCTTGCCGCTTACTTGCACAGATTTCTCCAGATTCTCTGAATCTTTTGATGATATTATGGACTGTAGATGATGAAATCCCTAAATTCCTTGCAATTGCACATTGAGAAACGTTGTTCTTAAACTGTTGGACTATTTGCTCATGCAGTTGTTCACAAAGTGGTTAACCTTGCTTGTTAACGACTGAGCCTTTTGGGGATTGTGGCGTTCACCGCGATAATTAATCACTCCAAATCCTCAGGCATTTTGTTAACACAGCAGCAATCTTTATTGAATATACACCGGGAGCTTCTACTGCTCCCCAAACGTAACTTATGTCCATTCCCGCATGCGCAGTAGGCACTTAAATAAAGAGACACATTTTTCACTCTCCGTGACATCTCCCCCCCTTTCTCTTTTTTTTTTTGGTTAGTATGGGTATACAAAACAACATCAACCCTTTAAAGTCCAAACACTACCTGCGTCCTTTAGGTATCACTCGTCGAACAGAATCTACTACGTGTCGAGCAACAACACAAAAAAAAACTGTCCCAGTGTGTCTTTTCCATACCTTACAATGTATTCTTTTTTTTTTTTAACACACAAACAAGTAACTGACTAAGGGTGTGGGTGGACTACCACAATCCCTTGAGATGGGACAGGGGTTATTCTGCCCTTTAAGACCACCATCTCATCTAACTAGCATACTTGGGGTTAGGTTTAACAGTCCTCCCAAACCTGGTGACGACTTGAGCAGAGAGTTGAGGGGGTCCAGGGGTATCAGCAGGAACATAAGCTCTAGTGGCGCTAAAGTCCTGCCTTGCTGGCTCACTCTGCACATGCTGATCGTTCGGTGGAGAAGTTTCCATCTTTGGAGGTGAGGACGACTCCTGGTTCACCAGCTGGATGTGGCGCCGGTTCCTCCGGGGTGTGTCGCCTCGCTCAGTCTCCAGTGTAAAAGAGCGTGGCGCAGTTTCCCGGTGTTGCACAGTCGCTGTAGTTGTCCAAGCCTTTTCCCCATCAATCTTTAGTCTAACTTTATCACCTATGGTCAGTGGTGGAAGAGGTTGGGTAGAGTACCTGCGGTTGTAGTACTTTTCGTAGCTCAGTTTTGCTTTCGCATCATTTGCTCTAACAGTCTCTAGATTAGGCCACATTGGCTGCAGTCTCTCTTTCAGAACTGGGAGCGTTGTGCGAATTTCTCGACCCATCAACAACTTGGCGGGGCTTTCCCTCGTTGGCTCTGTTGGGGTTGAGCGATAACTCAGAAGAGCTAGGTGAGGGTCGGCTTGCTTTAAGATCCACTTTGCAGTCTTTACAGCTCGTTCAGCCGCGCCGTTTGACTGGGGAAAATGAGGGCTTGACGTGACGTGTTGAAAGTCGTACTCGGCTGCGAAACGTCTGAACTGATCGGCTGAGAATTGAGGGCCGTTATCTGTCATAAGCTCCTCTGGAGTTCCAAAGCGTGTGAAGATGCTTTTCAGCTTCTGTATGACAGTGTCCGAATTTGTCTTTGGCAGATTTAAAATCTCGAGCCATCTGGAGAAGTAGTCTATCACAATTAAGTAATGATGACCTTTGTGTTCACACAGGTCGGCAGCTAGCTTTTGCCATGGGAGATCTGGCAACGGTGTGGTAATCAATGGTTCTGTGCTGGCTTGGCCTGTGGATTTTGCAATGTTCACATGACAACACAAGATTTTTCACCTTTCCAGCGATGCCAGGCCACCACACAGCACCCCTATATCGCTCTCGGCACTTGGTAAGGCCTTGATGGCCCTCATGAATCTTCTGCAACATATGTTCTCGCATACTTTTAGGGATCACTATTTGTTTGCCACGTCGCAGCAATCCATTGGCCTCACTGAGTGAACCACGATCTTTGAAGTATGCGTGCGCTTGCACAGCGATGCTCTTCAGGTGTTCCGGCCATCCATTGTGGACATACTTGAGGGCACACTGGAGTTCACCATCTTTTCTTGTTTCGTCTTTTATCTGTTCAATGGTTGGCTTCCTTACTCTGTGGTCATCCTCCACTGAATCCACGTATGCTTTCACCTCTGCTTCTAGGTCAGCTGGAGCGGTGTCTCCCAAGGGTTGCCTAGACAGGGCATCGGCGACGACTAGGTGTTTGCCGGGAACATATTCTGCGACTGGATTAAACTTCATTAACCTGATGAGCAGGCGCTGACATCGTATAGGTGTGGTGTCAAGGTCTTTTGAGTTGATGAGAGTTACCAGTGGCTTGTGGTCTGTGAGCAGCCTGTAACTCTCTAAACCACAAAGATACTGGTAGAAACGCTCAGAGGCCCACACTCCTGCGAGGCACTCTTTTTCAATCTGCGCGTATCTCTTTTCGGCTTCAGTCAAAGTACGCGAGCAAAACGCAACAGGCTTCAGTGCTCCATCATGGCTCTGCAAGAGTACTCCTCCAAGCCCATAACTGCTAGCATCTGCGCTAACGACAGTTGGCTTTGCTGGATCAAAGAACCCTAAGACGGGTGCTGACGAAATGAGCTGTTTCACTTCTGTGAATGCACTATCTTGCAGAGGTCCCCAACACCAATCACGCTCAGACTTGAGCAGTTCATTGAGCGTTTGCAGCACGGTGGAGAGGTTTGGTAAATAACGCCCAATGTAGTTCACCATTCCAAGCAGCCGTCTCAACTCACTCACGTTCTGGGGTGGTTCCATTGCTGTTATGGCTTTAACCCTCTCTGGGTTGGGGGTTATACCATCTTTGGTCACAACCTGTCCTAGAAAGTTCAGTTCTGGCTGACTGAGCCGACATTTATCCTTGTTGAGCCTCAGGCCTGCAGCTTTTATAGTCTCCATGACCTGCTTTAGTCTCTGGTCGTGAATTTCCTGCGTTTCTCCAGTCACTAAAATATCGTCCATAAAGACGACTGTCCCGTCATGCCCACGCAGCAGCTCCGACATCTTCCTTTGAAAAATTTCAGGAGCCGAGGTGATACCAAAGGGCAGCCTCTTGAAACAGTACCTTCCTAGGGGTGTAATAAAGGTGGTCAGACGAGCACTGTTTTCTTCTAGAGGGATTTGCCAAAATCCGCTCTCGGCATCCAAGCTGGAGAACACAGTACCCTTTGCTAGCTTGGGCAATATATCATCCAAGGTAGGCAAAATGAACTTCTCACGTTTCACATTCTCGTTAAGTCTTTTCAAATCCACGCAAACTCTTATTTTTCCATTCTTTTTCATTACTGGTACCATGGGCGCGCACCATTCAGTTGGCTCAGTCACTTCCTCTATTATGCCCATTGCCTCCATTCTCTTTAGCTCCTCTTCAACTTTGGGGAGTAGGGGGATGGGAACCCGACGTGGCGTAGCTATACTGTATGGCTGTGCACCATCTTTCAGAGTGATTTTCACTGGTTCTCCTTTTAATGTGCCCAGGCCACTAAATGTACTGATCTCATCAATGCGCTTAATTAAGCCCAGTTTTGTTGCCACTGTTCGGCTAAGGAGGTTTTCTCCATTGGTCTTAACCACTACTACCCGAAAGCAGCAGTTTTGGAGTTGGCCATTGACACGAGCTTTAATTTTGGCTAAAAACTGCCCTCTTGTGGCCACGACGCCACCAGGACTCTGTATAGTGTTCTTTACAGCACTGAGTTTGGGCTTGCTCCGTAATGTTTCATAGGTGGCCTCGGACATTACTGAAGTGTCGGCGCCGGAGTCAATTTTGAATGAGACTGGCGTATCCCCTAAAGTTAAAGTGGTACGCCAAGGTGGCTCATCTTCTGCTAACAATGCATCTTTGCTTTGTTTTAGCTCAACTGATCCTAAGAACATAGTGTCATCCTCATCAGCTTCAGTTATCTCCCGCACAGCTGTCTTTGAATAACACACTGAAGCAAAGTGTCCAGTTTTGTTACACTTCAGGCATTTCTTTCCTTTTGCAGGACACTGCTCCCTGTCAGCATGATTTCGCCCACATCTTGTGCATGCTCCTCTTATTGTCTTTTTGTTTATTTTAGCCGACATGCTTGTTCTTTTTTGTTCTGTCTTTCTGACTGATTTTATGTTATCCACATGCTCCGGGCCTTTCCCACCTTCTGTGTTCTGTGATTTTATTAGCTCACAATGCCTGGCCATTTCAATGGCAGTCCGCAGCGTTAGATCACTTTTCATTTGCAGTTTTTGTGAAACTTGCATGTCACGGATGCCAATCACTAAGCGGTCTCGCATCTGCTCGTCTTTTTGTGCCCCAAACTCACAATTTTCGGCTAGCTCATACAGCTGCCTGACGAATGCTTCCACACTTTCACCGGGAAGTTGAACTCTTGAGTGAAACTTTGCACGCTCAAAGATAACGTTGCGTTTCGGGATAAAATGTTCGTCAAATTTGGCCATGACCTCGGCGTATTTATCGCCGTCTCCCGCGCTACCAAACGTGAACGACTTGAATATGTGCTCGGCCTCCGCTCCCATTGAATAAATCAGAGCATTTACCTGCACTGTTTCCTCGTCCTCCGTAAGCCGTGAAGCTATTCGATACCTGGCAAATCTCTGTTTCCAGTCCGGCCATGCTTCTGGCTTGGAGAAATCAAACTGCTCCGGCGGCATAAACTTCGCCATTGCAATCCGCGCGTCGGTCTCCTCAAACACACGTCCAACTTCGTCTCCAGCTCACTAGCGTTATAAGTTTTTCTTCTGACACCATGTGGCGTTCACCGCGATAATTAATCACTCCAAATCCTCAGGCATTTTGTTAACACAGCAGCAATCTTTATTGAATATACACCGGGAGCTTCTACTGCTCCCCAAACGTAACTTATGTCCATTCCCGCATGCGCAGTAGGCACTTAAATAAAGAGACACATTTTTCACTCTCCGTGACAGGGATGCTCCCTTTATACCCAAGCATGACATTTACCTGTTTCCAATTAACCTGTTCACCTGTGGAATGTTCCAAACAGGTGTTTTTTGAGCATTCCTCAACTTTCCCAGTCTTTTGTTGCCCCTGTCCCAACTTCTTTGGAACGTGTTGCAGGCATCAAATTCAAAATGTGTGAATATTTGCAAAAAAACAATAAAGTTTATCAGTTTGAACATTAAATATTTTGTCTTTGTAGTGTTTTCAATTGAATATGGGTTGAAGAGGATTTGCAAATCATCGTATTCTGTTTTTATTGATGTTTTACACAACGTCCCAACTTCATTGGAATTGGGGTTGTATAATAGTAAGAAATAATGATAATGACATTTGGAATCATTGCAACATGAACCATCCTCTTTAATTCATACTTTGATGGTTGGATCAATCAAGTCATCGTGTCACGTGTCGACATCCACGATCAGTTCTCGTTTCTCACCATCTTTAAAACATGTAAAGTTTAAATCGTTTAATTGGAGGTTCTTGAGAAGGACGGCTTGTTCAGTGGCTGGAAATAAAAGTACTTACTGTTAGAGTTTCGTACTCTGGAGAAATGGTGTGGGGATCCAGAGTCGCGTATGTATCATCAGGAGGACTGGAGTGAGCGGTCTGAAGAAAATGAAGAACAATCCTTATGAGATCATTAAGATCTTTTTAATCGTGACTTTTATAGAGACACTTACTGTCAGAGTGCCGTACTCATCGTTGGAGGACCTGGATGATGGATCGAGAGCTGCGTACGTATCAGCTTCAGCATCCTGAACGAAGGACACAAGCAGTTTGAGTCAAAAGTATTCAGGTAAAATAAACAGTGAATGAATGAATGAATGACACAAACTCAGTATCATTGGGGTGTCTTTTTTGTAGTTCTATACAATCACCTTATGATCACGTTCATCCTTCTGTCTCATCTGCATCTTCTTTCTACTCTCACAATAAAACAAAATATATAAATACCAGGGCTGTCAAACGATTAAATTTTTTAATCGCGATTAATCTCAGAATTTCATATAGTTAATCGTGATTAATCGCATTTTGGGTTTTTTTTAAGGAGGTGGTTTTATTGTTATGGCTGATCGGTGTACATACACTAACATACACAAAAACTCATTCACAATCAACACAGTCTTGTTCCCTGGGTTCTGGCAACTCATACTAGCGACTATATTACTTGCATCTTTGCACAATATTGGATTGTTTTTGCACCTTATTCTACCTGCTGCTATATAAACCCTACGCTGCTAACTGGATATCAGAATACGTTTTTATTAGGGCTGTCGAAGTTAACGCGATAATAATAACAACGCGTTCCAGTGTTGCCAGATTGGGCGGTTATCCGCCAGATTGGGCGGATTTTGTTGGAAAACAATTTAATAGCATTTAAATAACACTTCTGTTTAAAAGAAAATATTCAGTTTTAAGAAGCACCAGCATTGTAGAAGGCTATTAAAAGTAAAGTCAATTTTCAATGCTGATTTGGCTTAATAGTGTTGGTCAGTCTGTATCATATTCTTGAAATGATAAAGTATTGCAAAGGAATATCTTTGTAATTCTTCCTCATAATGTTAAGGTTGCTATATTTTGGTTTTTCACTTGTCAGGGAAAATTAAGAGAGAAAAAAGCTTATTATTATAATGCGTGTGATATATATCATTTACGTGATCTGCGTATCACGTTACCACTGTACGTCACTGAGCTGATATGTGTTACCAGCGGGTAACGGCATGTTATGTTTAAGTGTGATGCTCCAAGTTGTGGATTAAGCAATAAAGACAAACTCGTTCTCCACATAACTAGTGTCATTTGTATTTCGTGGTTAAGTACAAAACATAACAATGTGGGTCTTCGTGATGTAATTCTACATGGCACTCACTGCCTGTATAGGTAAATTTTTTCTGTATAGAATTTGCGTTAACGGCACTATTTTTTTTAATCGCGTTAAATTGAGATTGCGTTAATGCGTTATTATCGCATTAACTTCGACAGCCCTAATAAATACATTTAAAATCTCCCCAAAATTAAGTTTTTTTTTACCTCCAACAGAAAAATACAACAAAACCAGCTGCCACCAAACACAATCCAACTCCTACAGCGATACAGACAGTCATGGAAAATCCTACAGAAGAATAAAAAACACTCTTATAAAACACCATTAAATCTTAACACGACTTTAATATGAACAGTAGCATCGCTGCTGTCTGTGATCGATGTTTATTCTGAGCCCTGGCAGTAGTAGGATTTACCCTGCCGTAACTCTGTCCAGATCCTACAGCTGAGCTTCCACCTTCTTTATACCAGATCAGATTCACTAAACCGCTCTGATCAGGTTCAGCAGTGTTAAGATGAAAGGAGTCGGACCCAAGAGCAGATTAAGGTTGCGTGAGCAACTATATTTATTAATAAAAAGGTAACACAAAAACAAATAAACAAAGAGAGAACGAGAAACAAAAAGGATCGGAGACGTTTTGATCACATGCCGAGTGGCATAATTCAAAATAAAGAGAAACAACAACTAAAGTATGCGAGTCTCGAACCGAGGTCACTGGCTTCACAGGTAGGGCTGGGCGATTTTGCAAAAAAAAAAAATCTCGATTATTTTAAAATTATACCCGATTGTCGATTACGATTTCGATTTTTTTTTGTTCTTGTATAATGCAATTAAAATAAGACTCAAATTTATTTTTTTGCATTGTAATTAAAGGCTGCAGAAGTGCAAAAATAGTAACAACACCTATAATTATCCTTTTAAGGGACTCAAACTTTATAACAATAACGATATCACAATAAGTAACAATAATTAAAACAAAATAGATCTAAATTATCTATATCCTTATCTATCTATATCTAAGAATAGCTCACAAACAACTTTTATTTTAAATGTTCAGCAGAACCTCCTTACATTAGGAAAAAAACTACAAAAAGTTCTTTACAGGTTTCTTAAAAGGAACACGAGCCTGTACTGTGCTGTTTCCACCACTGAATCATCAGTATCAGTACACTGGGGGGCATCAAGTGATCACTCAGCTCAGCTTTGATTTTGTCCTCTTGTGATTTGGGGGGTGGATACAACATTTTAAACATTTAAGGATGTGTAATGTGTCATTTTAGTCCCATAAAACTTTCAAACTGTATTAACCACTATTATGTGTCGTAGAATGATTCGATTCTATTGAACGGCCCTTTAAGCCAAAATAAAGGAACCGATTCGCGCATTTGGGAGTCGTTACATACATACGGCTCTTTAAAAGGAACCGAGACAAAAGATCCGACTCCCTATCGCAGAATTCACTGCAGCAGTTTCCCAGACGCGATTTTTTTACTCAGTAACGGATGTGATTTAAAATGTAGCAGTGGCGGAGCCAGACAATTTCCATAGGGGTGGCCAGACTGAGACCATTGCTCACACAGGGGTGGCACAGAAACTGATACCTTTTTTTATGTGGTCACTCACTCATTTACCTATACAGGCAGTAAGTGCCATGTAGAATTACATCACGAAGAATAATAAGCTTTTTTTCTCTCTTCATTTTCCCTGACAAGTGAAAAACCAGAATATAGCCTATAACCTTAACATTATGAGGAAGAATTTCAAAGCTATTCCTTTGCAATACATTATCATTTGGCTGCCAACTTGTGTGTAATGATGAGACTCATTTGAACCCCAGAACATGCTAGTGTGAATGCATGGAAAACAAATTTAAATTTTCTTTCAACAATATGATACAGACTGACCAACACTATTAAGCCAAATCAGCATTGAAAATAGTCTTTACTTTTAACAGCCTTCTACAATGCTGGAGCTTCTTAAAACGGAATATATTCTTTTAAATAGAAGTGTTATTTAACTGCTATTAAATTGTTTTTAAACAAAATCTGCCCAATTAGGCGGATAACCGCCCAATCTGGCAACACTGGAACGCGCAGAGCCCGGTTGCGCCTTTATTCGTAGCTCGCCACAAATACTACTAAATAGTACTAGTAGCACTATGTAGTACTGCTTCTGTAATTGTGTTGGTGGTTGACCTTTATGTCGTGTATTACTGCACTGTTTTGGTGGAGAACTACTTCTTTGAGGTGCGCTGTTGAATTGCGTCCCTGTGAGAACACCTGCGTGCAGAAATGCTTCCGCAAAAAAAGTTGCCGGTACCGGCAAAGCGGTGATGGGGGGGCCGGAGGGGTGGCCGAAGATTCATTTATGGTGGCCATGGCCACCACTGGCCACCCCCTGGCTCCGCCCCTGAAATGTAGCGAATTACAATTCTTAGTACAAAACTTACTTAAGTAAAAGTAAAATTACAGGCTGTAAAATCTACTTAAAAAAGTACAAGTACACAAAAAAAACTACTCAATTACAGTAACGCGAGTAAATGTAATTCGTTACTTTCCAGCCAATCCTGATCGCGCTCATCGGCTCCGTATTTTGATTCAGTGAATCTTAATTAAACTCTTCTGTTTGTGTTTTGTTTTGCAGATCATGTTTGCGCTCCTTATTACTGAATTTAACCGTTACCGTGTATAATTCTTGTTGTCTTACGTTTACTGTTTTGGTTTTCGCTGGTTTTGGACTCTACCTGATTTTGTACACTGTTTTCGCCCTTTTTATATTAAACTTTCCCTGATTTATATTCCGCGGGCGTCTGGTCAGTTTCTGCTTCGTGACGTTGGTATTTTAATTAAAATATAAAGTCAATCACGATTGTCACATTCTAACATCGGGTGAAAACGTTCATTCGAATTAACCGAATTCACAGGTACGCGAAGCTTCAGCCAAACAGCAACTGCACAGAAAAGCTGACTGAGCGCAGATAAGGCGGTGCCTAGGCTCACCGTGATTCAATCAGCTGATCTGTAAAAACGAAACAGAAGAGTTAAAGAGCGATCGCTGGAGTGGATTCGAACCCGGATCGCCCAAACCAAACGTTAACCCTATATACACCGTCCTATATAGGCTTTACAAACATGCCGGCATTAAGCTGCCCAGCATTACAGCCCCAGCTAGCGGTTAGCCTCCTGCTAACAGTGCGGGAGAAAACCAGAGCTGTCAGCACTAATTAGGGCGTTTGGTACTTAAGGGTTTTTTAGTTGGGGTTCTGTAACACCGCCGACACTGGGAAGCGGACCTAGGTTCCCCAGTCGTCGCAGGAACCCAAACAAGAAGAGAAACTGACGGACACTGAGACTCTTTTAGGAGGATCTAAAACGATCAAATAGTAAAATAATTAAATATAAAAATAGGTTAATTGTGAGATGGTGAAATTTCCTGCACATCGACCACTTACCCATAACCATTAGAATTTTAGGATCAGAGTATTTGACTTGTTTTTTATAGATGCACTTGCACTTGTACTCTCCACCATCCTCAGAGCTGATGTTCCTAACAGTGAGGGTTTGTCCACGTCCTTTATAGGTTTGTTCTTTATACCAGGTGTAGTTCTCCACAGGGGGGTTAGAAAAAGCGTTGCAGGTCAGAGTCACAGAACTGCCCTCCTTTATTTCACCTGAAGGACTGACAGACACCCAGATGCTCCTCGGAGGATCTAGAGGTAAAACAAACTGTAGTTCAGCTGCACATGTTTGTTTAGCTCTAATCATATTGGTTACACGTCCTTAATCTTCCATCACTCGACTTAGCAAAACTGGTAATTTAAGCAAGTTTGTTTTTGTTTTAGGACACATATAAAATAGACCCAAATTATAAAGACGTGATACAATAAGCAGAGCGAAACATCATACTGGAGTGGAGTTGAATCCCCATAAATACATTCAGCACACTCGCCTTTTTAGCTCTTATTCTTAAAAGGGTTTTAGCTTTAGTGTGATCCTGGATCAAGTTTTCCAAAAACTCATTTAATCTAGACTTTATAGGAGTCTCATTATAGAAGTGAATGAAGATTATAATGGAACATCATCAGTAACTTACAGTGAACATCAATATTTACGATGCTGGACTCCTGATTTCCGTGTTCATTCCTGACCAGACATTTATATTCTCCACTCTCATCAGATCTGATCTTGTGGATTGTAAATGTTTTTCCTGTTGCTTTGTTGGTTGTTCCTTTAAACCACTGATACGAGGCGGCTGGTTTAGCATCACTGCTGCAGGTCAGAGTCACCGAACTGCCCTCCTTTATTTCACCTGAAGGACTGACAGACACTGAGATGTTTTTTGGAGGATCTGAAACGATCAAATTGTAAAAATAGTAAATATAAATAGGTTAAGGATGAGGTGGAGGAATTTCCTGCACATGCTCAGTCGACCACTTACACAAAACCTTTACAGCTACAGGACCAGAGTATTTAAACTGGTTCTTATAGCTGGTCATGCACTTGTACTCTCCACCATCCTCAGAGCTGATGTTCCTAACAGTGAGGGTTTCTCCACATCCTTTATAGGTTTGTTCTTTATACCAGGTGTAGTTCTCCACAGGGGGGTTAGCATCAGCACTGCAGGTCAGAGTCACCGAACTGCCCTCCTTTATTTCACCTGAAGGTTCGACAGACACCGAAACGCTCCTCGGAGGATCTAGAGGTAAAACAAACTGTAGTTCAGACATAAATTTTCTCTCATTTGATCTTTAAATAATGAGACTTTAAAGGAGAAAAACTTAAATGTATAGACGTGAATAAAGGTTATAATGGAGCATCATCAGTAACTTACAGTGAACATCAATATTTACAGTAAAGTTTTGATCTCCGTGTTCATTCCTGGCCCAACATTTATATTCTCCTCCATCATCAGATCTGATCTTGTGGATTGTAAACGTTTCTCCTGTTGCTTTGTAGCTCCATTAATGATGGATTAATAATGGAGTCTGACAATCAGTCTGGCTTTGTTACTTTTTCCCTGCTGATATATTTCAACAGCTTTTAGCGTCTTTCTTTGAATAAGCTCAGATTGGGGCATAGTGTTCCTGTAGAAACTTAAAGGTGACTGTTTGAATTGAAATGCACACCAGGCTGTTTGTGTTTTAAAGCTAAATTGTCTTGGTGATTATATTGAGTGTCTGAGGGGGCAGTTAGTTTTTCTGCAGCACTCACAGCTCAGTAAAATCCTTCAGTAAGAAGCTTCAGTGTTGGTGCTTTTATGAGGATGAACGAATGAATCTGTACTTACATCCTACATTAAGAGTCACAGCAGACGAGAGATGATCTCCTACAGCACACTGATAACGACCTCCATCCTCCATCCTGACTGACCGCAGATAAAGCTCGGTGTAGTAGTAGTAGGTGGTTGTGGTTTGTAGTTGTTGTTGATTTCTGTACCAGGTGTATGTTGGATTATCAGTCAGTCTGCAGGTTGTTTCACATGTGAGAGTTACTGCAGTTCCTTCTTCTACTTCCTCTGGACCCCCCACCTGAAGATCTGAGAACGTGAGCAGAACATGCAGTGAATGATTTTACACATTTAATTATCAAACCTATCAGCTGTTTAACTACAGTATTGTGAAAAAGTATTTGCCCCCTCTTCATTTCCTCTATTCTCACATTTTAAATTCTCATACACAATGTCATACTAGAAGACAAAGTAAGTTGGGGGTAAACCAGCAACCTTCTAATTATTAGTCCAGTACCTTAACCACTGACTTCAGAATTGTCTAGACTGCTTATTGAGCCAAGTCCCTGCCCTTTCACTAATTCACATTGTAAAGTTTTTTTGTGACATTTATATTTAACAGGGCTGTAGTAATCAAGTTTAGGTGTGCTATTTTTTTCCAGCTACTCCTGTATTTAGGTGATTGTAATTGTGTCCTGCAACTGTTAGATGAATCATGATTACCAGTGAATAAAGTACAGTGAGTTATTTATCTGATGTCTCACCTGTAACGTGAAGCTGAACTCCATCTGTATTTTCATATTTTCCTTCAGGTTTATCAGTTATAAATCTGAAGTAATATGTTGTTTGGTCTTTTTCTGTAATATCAGTCAGTTTGAGAGTGCAGTCATTATTTTTGTCTCCGATGTACTGAACTCTACCTCTGTACTCCGGGTCTGAAGCCAGATCAGGAGGCTCTATACCTTCTCCAAGCCGTTCTTTACTCCAGAAAACTGTTTGAACTGTGTAACCAGGTGGGTATGTGTAAGTGCAGTCCATGATCACTGTAGATCCCTTTAGAGCACAGATAGATTTCTGAGTGTAAGTCACACCCCATCCATCCTGAGCATCAATGATTCCTGCAACACAACAGACATACAGTGTATCACAAAAGTGAGTACACCCCTCACATTTCTGCAAATATTTCATTATATCTTTTCATGGGACAACACTATAGACATGAAACTTGGATATAACTTAGAGTAGTCAGTGTACAACTTGTATAGCAGTGTAGATTTACTGTCTTCTGAAAATAACTCAACACACAGCCATTAATGTCTAAATAGCTGGCAACATAAGTGAGTACACTACACAGTGAACATGTCCAAATTGTGCCCAAAGTGTCAATATTTTGTGTGACCACCATTATTATCCAGCACTGCCTTAACCCTCCTGGGCATGGAATTCACCAGAGCTGCACAGGTTGCTACTGGAATCCTCTTCCACTCCTCCATGATGACATCACGGAGCTGGTGGATGTTAGACACCTTGAACTCCTCCACCTTCCACTTGAGGATGCGCCACAGGTGCTCAATTGGGTTTGGTCCATCACCTTTACCTTCAGCTTCCTCAGCAAGGCAGTTGTCATCTTGGAGGTTGTGTTTGGGGTCGTTATCCTGTTGGAAAACTGCCATGAGGCCCAGTTTTCGAAGGGAGGGGATCATGCTCTGTTTCAGAATGTCACAGTACATGTTGGAATTCATGTTTCCCTCAATGAACTGCAGCTCCCCAGTGCCAGCAACACTCATGCAGCCCAAGACCATGATGCTACCACCACCATGCTTGACTGTAGGCAAGATACAGTTGTCTTGGTACTTCTCACCAGGGCGCCGCCACACATGCTGGACACCATCTGAGCCAAACAAGTTTATCTTGGTCTCGTCAGACCACAGGGCATTCCAGTAATCCATGTTCTTGGACTGCTTGTCTTCAGCAAACTGTTTGCTGGCTTTCTTGTGCGTCAGCTTCCTTCTGGGATGACGACCATGCAGACCGAGTTGATGCAGTGTGCGGCGTATGGTCTGAGCACTGACAGGCTGACCTCCCACGTCTTCAACCTCTGCAGCAATGCTGGCAGCACTCATGTGTCTATTTTTTAAAGCCAACCTCTGGATATGACGCCGAACACGTGGACTCAACTTCTTTGGTCGACCCTGGCGAAGCCTGTTCCGAGTGGAACCTGTCCTGGAAAACCGCTGTATGACCTTGGCCACCATGCTGTAGCTCAGTTTCAGGGTGTTAGCAATCTTCTTATAGCCCAGGCCATCTTTGTGGAGAGCAACAATTCTATTTCTCACATCCTCAGAGAGTTCTTTGCCATGAGGTGCCATGCTGAATATCCAGTGGCCAGTATGAGAGAATTGTACCCAAAACACCAAATTTAACAGCCCTGCTCGTCATTTACACCTGGGACCTTGACACATGACACCAGGGAGGGACAACGACACATTTGGGCACAATTTGGACATGTTCACTGTGGGGTGTACTCACTTATGTTGCCAGCTATTTAGACATTAATGGCTGTGTGTTGAGTTATTTTCAGAAGACAGTAAATCTACACTGCTATACAAGCTGTACACTGACTACTCTAAGTTATATCCAAGTTTCATGTCTATAGTGTTGTCCCATGAAAAGATATAATGAAATATTTGCAGAAATGTGAGGGGTGTACTCACTTTTGTGATACACTGTATATCATTCATGTTCGGTTCTTCTGCATCAACAAAACCTGCTTTAATTCCCAAGCTTGATGTTTAAAGGTTAACAGGGTGAGTTTGCACAGTGTACATATCATATCAGTGTCAATAACTTCTCTAGGAAATGTATTTTATAAATGATCAGAAATAAACCTTTTAAAGATCTGTGGCTTACCGAACATGCTGATGAGTAACAGCAGAGAAACGGGATGTGTAATTCTGGGTAGCATCACCGCGGCCTGTACATAAAAACACAGTGGTATTTATTAGTGGTGGTAAATTCGGTTCATTTTATGGACTCGGGTTAGTCTGAGTCACTCATGTACTGACATCTTGATTGCGATTGATTCACTGCATGAAAATGCATCCAAATATCACTTGTCTACCATGCACTCTCCTGGCACCTCACACTTCTCTTGTCAATGAGATGTTGACACTTTTTTCTAAGTGGAATCTTGATCATGGGGTATAGTGACAAGGAGGGGGGTAAAGAGGGGTGGACTCACCTACCAATCAGATGGGTCAAGGGTTCGAGGGTTATGGTCAACAACAAATTGCCATGGTAACTTGAGCCAGTCAGGCAGCCACAGTGGCACCAAAACAATAAATAAATTACCATGGGGGAAGGACTATGATACTCCTTAAGTGGTACAGTACTAAAGTAGTCTGTAAGCATTTGCATTTTGCAGGTTCAAGCCCCACCACTGCCAGGTTGCCACTGTTGGGCCCTTGAGCAAGACCCTTAACCCTCAATTGCGCAGATTGTATACTGTCACAGTACTGTAAATCGCTTTGGATAAAAAAGCATCTGCTAAATGCCGAAAATGCCGAAAATGTAAATGTAAGATTCGAATAATTAACCTGGGTGATTCAGGAACGACCAGCTCTATTATTTATACACTAAAATTCTTTAACAGAACTGCTGTGAATAAATGTCAATAACAATCTACTAACCTTCTGTGTGATGGTATAGATATCTACCTGCGCTCAAGAAGTTGTCTTGAGGATTAACAATATGTTTACAAACTGGATTTGATGTCGAGAGAGTTGTGTGAAAATTACTGTCCTATAACCACATTTTAAACCCATTTATGTATTTATTTATTATTAGGATGAATAAATACATTCATACAGGGTTTTATATTTCACTATAAAACAAAATAATCCTTATTTTATGAATTAAAGCATCATCTGAGCATTATTTAATAACCAAACAGAAAGGTCATTTATGGTAATAAGAAGTGTTCATGTATTAGAGATGTTACGGTAAACGTGTGAGTTTCTCACCCAATAAACACTTAAAAATAAAAGTAAAATTGCACAAACTGACTCTGCAGTAAACAAGGAACACACAACAATCAGATAAATGTAAAAAAAAACCACACATTCTTATGTTAATTTTAGTTAAAACTACTTAAACATAAATGCAGGGTTCGTCTGTGTTGAAAAACTAAGGGAGTGTTCACCACAGGTCCTACAGTATGGGTGCAGTAAAAAACATTGTGTAGAATCTCTAGAAACTGTAATATACTATGATACTACCTTTATCTGAATATACAAGTCCTACAGTGTGGGTACATAAAGTTTATAAAGTTAAATACAAGTATATAAAGTTTAAAATGAGCATTTTAAAAAGTGTGAAGAAGTAAAAATTGTTAAAGTATTTTACTCAGATACAGTACACTTAATAACATAAATTCTTTCTTACCATCATGCGAAGATGACCAGTTTCTGTGTTTGAAGTGCAAATGTATCAAACAGAACAAGAGATGTGTTGCTGATAGCTATTTATAAGTGCTGCTACTTCCTCTCCTCTTTCCTTTCTGCACTTTGGTCAGATACCTGAGTTAACTCTTTCTTTCTGTAGGTGCCAAAATGCCCCTAGATAATTTAATAATTTAAGTTTTTTATGTTTAGGTTGTAGTCACATGTGGATATGTTTTTATTTGAATAATTTTGTTATTTCTGAATTTGGAAGTCCACATTTGTTTATATTAGTGCTGTCAAAATTAACACGTTAATTATTGCAATTCATTTGAAGTAATGCGTACAAAAAATTTACGCAATTAATGCAGCTGGGTTTTTACTTCGGACCTTCGTGGCTAACGATGGATTAAAATTGTGTTTTAAATGGTAAGTTTTACTTTAAAAAGTTGCCTGGTACATTAATTATTTTTCCTTCTGCTCCTCCGCTCTGTGTGCGTGCCTCTTTTCTCTGCGCGTGTATGAGTGACCTGTATTTTTTTGTGTGGATGTGCTACCTCTCGCGTTACCCAAGGTTCTCTCTCTCTTCCTGTGTGTGTGTGTTTAATCTTTCTTTACATGTATATGTGTGTGTCTGTTCCTGCTCTCTGTCTATTTATGGAATTTGAAAGTCTACTTACTTATGCATGTCTGTTCTCTCCCTGTGTAATCGTCTTGCTCACTCTTCCCTGGATCATCTATGTGTGTGCAGGCATTTGTACATACAGACAGGAAAGTAGTGAGTGTCTCTCTCTGTAATTAATAACAATGTACTAACATGTTTAAAACATCCTGTACTTTCTATTTCATTTTCAATGTCTGCTATTCAGTGGTGTTGCCAGCCTTATGCCACTTGTTTAAAGTGATGTAGCCCTCGAATAATGATCCAGTCTATTTAGTGAAGTCTAAGCCTAATGGCCTCGAAAAAGAGGAGGTCTGACACTGATAAAGTGGAAGACTTTATAGAACATTGTCCGAACCACTTTAAAGCAGAGCCCAAAATGGACATGGAGGGGTGTCCACTACTGTGGTGGTCAACAAGAGAAAGAGCAAGGCTGAAATAAAATACCTGGACAGAAATACCTGTCAACCCCAAGAAATTAAAAGGCAAGAAGATGAGTTAAGGGCAAAAAAAGAACAGCTAGAGCTACAGACTGCAATTGCTGCAACAGATGCAAAGCTGAAGGTACTGGATGCATTTGAGAATTATTGCCTGTCACTTGTGAGTTCTCAGCATGGTATGGACATTAAATCGGCCTATGCAAATTCAGTGAACATGAGCATGGTGCTGATTTGGTAAATGATCACAAATCAGTTGAAACACCACATGCACATGCATTAAGTGAGGTAATGGAACGTCAGTGGAACATCAGTGAGCTCTAGTGAAGAATAAAAAATGTCTATGTTGTCTCCATTAGACATTCCTACTTTAATGGCGATCCCCTTGACTATTATTTATTTGTTAGAGCATTTGAGCATGGAGTTAAGGCATGATAGCTCCAAAGACTGTTTGTATTACCTAGAGCAATTCACACGTGGACAGCCGAGAGAGTTAGTTAAAAGCTGCATTCACATGAATCCAGATGCAGGTTATTGCAAAGTGTAGCAGGATGTTTTTTTTTTAATTAATTTAATCTAAATTGCTCTCCAGCTGAGGATGATTTGTAGGTACTTTAAATTGCTGGGCGGTCCTTTCCCATGCTGTAAGTATGGGCATTGGTTGGCTACTGGTGGTGCACTTCCTGCTGTTTCCTCTTCCGGGGCATCTGACGTCCGTGCCGGTGGCGATTAGTATGGACGAATTCGGCTTTGTGTCTCCCGGTGAATCGCTTCTTAACGATTAAAAGCCATGTGGGCTTGTGTTTGTAGTACCGGTGCTATGTTGTGGGTTTTCTCTGCATTTCTGTTGGTGTGTTTCGCTTTCAGTGAGGTGATAATAGTGGCCACGCTGCACTACTGTGACTGCGGTAGCTGCTGTGTCTGCTGGGTCTGTACTCTGACTTTCACTGCGTGGGAAACTGCATTGCTGTATCCTGGTAGGTGTATGATCTGTACCTACTCTTATATTGGTTATCGTGTGAGTTGATCATTTTAGCTGTTGTGTATTTTTTAGGTATTTTAGTCCGAATCGTGCTGGCCCGGTTCCAGTTCCCTGAGTGCTGCTGTTTTGCCTGCATTAGTGTTTTGCTGGAGCTACTGTTTGGTCGGACTTTGCCTTTTCATATTTTGATTTATTGTTTTGTATAAATACATTTTGTTTATTATTGATTGTTTCCATTTATTTTGATTTGTGGTTTATTTTATTGGAGTACTGTTGTATGTGTGTTTTCTATTTTTGTCTTTTGTTTGTGTGGTGTAAGGGGGCTGCAAGAGACTAGGGACCCTGTGCTTACCTCATTGAGAGAGAGAAGTGAGAGAGATAAGTGTCCTTTGCCCCCCTCCACCACCTGTTGTGTTTATAATTATTTGTTTCTCTTTTTCTTCTTGGCTGGACAGGAACTGTGGGCCAAAGCAGGAGGCAGACGGACTTTGGTGGTGGAACCCCTTTCACTTGCCCTGCAGTCTAGAGCACTTTGGTTGTTATTGAGGTGTGCGGTGTGATCACGTGTGGTGTGTAGTGTAGGAGATTCCTTTACTTCCATATTTTTCACTGCCGTGGTAAGCCCTCAGCCCTGTTCCTTCCTGCCTTGGTCTTGTTTTTAAATTGAAAATGGACCCATCAAGTATTAAGTGTGATGCGCTAATCATTTTATACTAATTGTGTCTGTCTCAGAACGTGGCTTGTCTCGTGTGGAAATTTTTGTAAACAATTGTTAATAAAATTGACTAAGTGTTGGAAGTACGTCTCTGGTCTCGAAGTGTGTTCGAACCTGGGTGTCTCTTTCGGGGCCTTAAGTGCCAGTTATATTTCCTAGGGGTGAAATTCCCCTAGGTGGCATTGTCAAGCAACTTAAACTACGTCCACTCCGTCACACATGCATACCTACACACACTAAGGCTGTGATACGTAACTACTCGCATACACACACACACCCATACACAAACTAACATGCACATACGTACACTACCACGCACACACTCAATAGAACCACACACATAAACACACTCGCACGCATGCATACTCATACACACACAAACACACTCCATTTTTTTGCAACTTAGTTGTCATCTTTTGCTCCGTTATGTTTTCCTCCCACCTCTCCGCATATCTTTATTAATGTTATGGCCATTCCTTAGACTGGGTCATAACACTAATAGTGTGGTGTCCTTTTACTTTACACATTAAGGTTAAATTAAAATAAACCAGACTAATGTTAGACATATTGTGTTAAAGTTCTTGACTATGAGAAAATGTCATTCTGAATACTGTACTTGGTTTCAGACCATTAAAACATCAGTTAAAGACCTCACACTTAGAAGAGATGTCTGGAACGTGCTCAAGTATCTCAAAATTTGTTGGTGACCTAACTGAGGCAGTGCATGGACGGGACTACTGCAGTACCCACTCCCTGAGTGGGAAGCGCTCTTCCCAAGTAAAAGACTTAATCCGACCAGTCAAACCAGCTGCAGATAGGCTCACGATCAGATCCATAACAGGTAAGTTTATTGTGCCTCACACTGGAATGTTTAAGCAATATGGCACCAGTAAGAGAGGGGTTAGTAAAAGCACAAGCCCAGAGGCATGTCATTACAGCCATGGGTATATCCTTTACCCACCCCACTTTCACTCGTGCCAATGGTACCTCAGATTTAAAAATCAACCATCTGATTCACCAGTAGCATGGGTCAATGCACCTCCAAATTTGACCCAATGGTGCCACTAGAGGTTATAAGGTGCTGACATGAAACTTGATGAAAAAAATTAGAGGAATGCCCCCAAAGACTGTGTGCCAAATGTCACAACTTCCCATGGCAGAAGAAAAACAAAGAAAAATAATAAGAATGCCTGCTCCCCTCCCCCTTCCTTAAAAATGTGCCCCATGAGCCCTAATTTGTAAGGCTGGTCTTATGCCTTAAGCCGTAATGGGGTTATTTAAGTACACTTAAATATATTTCTTTATATTCTCATACTGCATATATTTGCATTTGTATATCAAGAAGCCCACCAATTCACATAATGTTTAGTTTATGCTTTATGACACATCAGATGTAAGGCATTGCTGATCAAACAAATTAGGGCCCCTTAAGTTAGTGTAGCTTAAAGTGATGGCAAATGTTTAGGCGTTCAAGTTTTTTTTATTCCATTTGTGCATAATGGCTTTTACTGTGGTTTGTTGGAGTCCCAGAGCTTAAGTAATGGCTTTGTATTCCTTTTCAAACTGGTAGATTTTAATCATTTTGTTTTACATCTGAGTTTAAATCTCTGCTGCCTGCTACCAGAAAGGTTTTATTCAAAGCAAATAGTTAATAGAACTGGGTTAACTGGTTGATTTAGTAGCTAAGGGTGCAGTTACTTTTCCTCATCCACACACATCATTTTTAAATAAATAAGACCATTGATTAAAACACATTTTGTTTTAATATCTGTCTGATACATACAGTACAAGTGTGACCAGTGCAAAAATAGAGAACACTGGAAAATGAGGTAAATACTTTTTTACTGCACCGAATTACTGCAGGAAGATAAAATAAATTAAGAATATAAACTCCATACAAAATATATTTCCAAAAACAATACTGTCAGTCATTACAGTAACATGAACACAAGGTTTATTCAAAATATCACTCATAATGTATTAGTGTTATTATCATTATTATTAGTCATTAACAGAACTGTTACACTTACTGTCCCTTTTATAAAATATTTACATTATCATCATCTTCTATATTTAACATCATTAATAATAATAATCACTTTGTTTATCATCATTTCAATCTATCGTAGTTTATTGCTTTTATCTTTATTGTAGTTAATTGCTTTAATGCCACATTGTCACTGTTGGGCTCTTGAGCAAGATTCTTAACCCTCAATTGTTTTGACAGTATACTGTCACAGTACTGTAAGTCATTTTGGATAAAAGTTTCTGCTAAATACCAAATAAAATGACTCATTTTGCAAATAAATACAATTCCAAAAACTCACTGGTTACTGGGAGAAACATCACAGGATCACAGTGGATTGTGGGTAATAGCCTGTATTAAACTGTTGTCTGTTTTGGACTTGCAAAAAAAGAGAGCATTATGTACCCCTTAACCCAGGACCTCTACTGTTTGATGTCTTTTTAGGTCTGTTCTGACCGTTTAACAAGGTCCCTTGGAAGGTTCCAGGATGAGAATCATACAGAAGCGACTTTCTTCAGTCAGTCCTCTAAACATCTTGTGGTTATGTAGGAAGACGTTCTGACCTCAAGACCACACTAATGTCTGTAATTTCCCAGTGAAGATCCTTGGAGATTATCTGGTCTCTTAAGTAATCCTCCTCATGTTCCCCTACAGGCAGAAACTCAACATCTCCAGTAGATTTAAACATATTTCATTACATATCAGATAGTAAACAGCATGCTAATGCTTCAAGCTAATGCAGGGTTTTCTAAGCAGTCCTCATGTACCCTCACCCTGTTTTGCAGCTCGTAACTCAACTGTACCAGGTGCTCAATGTTCAGTCTATCAGATTTATACAGATGGTACCAGTAACCTGATGGACTCTCCAATCTTATTACTTCATTATTGATGTATAGAAGGAGGGGGTGAAGGTCCATGAGCACTTCAGAGTGGGTTTGAGAGTGTTGATCTTGTACAGGAAGTGATGCCATACACAAAGTTATACAGAAAGCATGTTTACAGATTTGAGCAGTAAGAAGCTGAACAAAGTGTCACCATGTAGAATCCCAGTGTGAAGCGTAGATGGTGTTTATCTTCACTGCTCTTCATCTCATAATTCAATATGTATTAGAATCAGATGCTGTAGAAGAAATCATACATGATCAGTCACCTATCAGACTCAACAGATCAGAACCAATATAAACACCAGAACACACACACACACACACACACACACACAAACACACACATCCCTTGGAACAATAATATAACATTTTACATGATTCATTGTTCACTGAAGAACCCTGATACAGATGAAGTTTTGCTAATGAGCAGTTCTGATTCCACAATAAGATAGACATACCACTGCATGTGTGTGTAATGTGTGCATGTGTGTGTGTTTAGGTGTGTCTGTGTATAAAGCAACAGTAAGTTACCTTAGTTTTTCTAGGTTACATTGTGGATCCTCCTGTAGATCTTTGAGCAGTTTTACTTCTGATTCTCCTGGATTATTGCCGCTCAGTTGCAGTTCTCTCAGACGTAATGATGGATTTGATTTCAGAGCTGAAGCCAGAGCAGTAAATCCTTCATCTGTAATACTGCAGCTCCACAACCTGCAGAAGACAATCATTTAATAAAAATCATACATCATCTTCTCCCACCTCCTCCTCCATCTACATTCAGATCCACAACCAGACATCATCACTGAGAAATCTTCAACATGTAAAAATGGTCTATCATAATAATGATGTGTGGAGAAAATGAGTAAAATATCAAATATCATACACACATCAATAACAGCTTCTGTATTTACAGTGTGAAAGTGAAGATCTTACTCCAGTATCTCCAGTTTACAGTGTGGATTCCCCAGTCCAGCAAAGAGCAGCTTCACTCCTGAATCTTTCAGTTTATTGTTACTCAGGTTCAGATGTTTCAGACTGGAGGAGTTTAAACTGAGAACTGAGGACAGAACTTCACAACTTTCCTCTGTTAGATTACACTTCCACAACCTGGAGAGAAATAATCAGATCAATCAGACACAGTATCAGTATAAATATTCTCCCATCAATCTCAAACAAAGAATTATAATTTAGCTTTCAGCAGCATTTCAAATGAAACATGAATGAAATGTGTTTTTTGATGTATTATTCTTTGGTCAACTAATTTCGAAAGATCTTCTGTATCTACAGTGTAAAAGTGAAGATCTTACTTCAGTATCTCCAGTTTACAGTGTGGATTCTCCAGTCCAGCAGAGAGCAGCTTCACTCCTAAATCCTTCAAGTTATTGTTACCCAGGTTCAGATGTTTCAGACTGGAGGAGTTTAAACTGAGAACTGAGGACAGAACTTCACAACTTTTCTCTGTTAGATTACAGAACCACAACCTGGAGAGAAATAATCAGATAAATCAGAGAAATGAAAGACGTCACTCTGCACCAGTAGGTAAATTGAAGTAGCAAATCTGATAATATTACCCAGACTGCAGTGCAGATGAAAGTAAAAGCAGTTAAATTGATGATTCTGAATCAGTGATCATTTTAACATTGCCTCTAAAAGTGTGTGTGTGTGTGTGTGTGTTGCCCTGAGATGGTTTATTTGTTTACACTAATTGTTTCCCAGGATGAAGTGATTAGTGTAAATGTGTTTGTGTCTTCCATTGTGTACACTTCTACTCTTGGTTAAGGTAGGCTTCTTGTTTAAGTATTTGTTTTAATCTGTGTTAGAATATATCTTTGTTTGACTTGTAACTTTGACTTGTGCTAGAATTAAAATCTGTAAGAAACTAAAACTAGTCTTAAGTTAGGCCTCTTTCTGTATTAGTTTGTGCGGTTTGCTGATTAGTTGGTTTCAGGTGCCTATTGTTAGAACCCTAGGTGTCAACTGGGGACAGGGCTAAGTTTAGTATAAATTAATTACGGTCTTTACTATTACTAAGTTTTAATGTCCGTCTGGTTTATTTAATCTGTCTAATCTTTACTATACAACTTTAATTTTGGTTTTCTCTGACATCCATTTCGTTTAACAAACTCATTTCAGCATGTGCTACTTACCTATTCCTGTGCTCATATAACACAGACCCAGCAGACATCACAAGTCACATCATGGGAACTGTAACGCCAGCAACCTCATCTACCCCCAACTGTTGCAACAATTTCAAACATTGGTGGTAGGTGGGCTCGGGAAATGTCAATCAGCTGTTCAAATAGCAGACTTTAAATATAGCAGATGCACTTTCTCACGGCATCGACTTCCTGGCACTGACTGAGACATGGATCATCACTGAGAACTCGGCTACACCAGCAGCCTTATCCTCTGCCTACACCTCCTCGCATACCCTGAGAGGATCTGGCAGGGGTGGTGGCACAGGTTTGCTCTTGACCAGGATATGGCACGTTACTTCTGTTAACCTTTCCAATCTTAACATTTCATCCTTTGAATTCCAATTACCCTTCATACCATTGTCATCTACAGGCCACCTGGCTCATTGGGAGACTTCATTGAAGAGCTGGAATATTCTTCTGAGTTTCTTCCCTTCGGATGGAATTCCTTTGACTTTGAATCTCCCTATCGACAAACTTCAGTTATCCTGTCTTTTTTCTCTCCTTTCATCTTTCGACCTCCTCTTTAATTACAGCCCTCCGACTCACAAAGGAGGCAATCTTCTAGACCTGGTCTTCAGCTGTCCATCGTCTGCTCTTGACCTCACCGTCACCCCACTTCACCTCTATGACCATCCCTTTGTGTCCTTCTCTCTCTATCTCCCAACCCTTTCTACTTCCAACCACACTTACACTCTTACAACTCGCCCAAATCTTCACTCTCTATCTTCCTCCTCACTGATCTCAAACATCCTAACTTCATTACCTAACTCTGACGTGCTTGCTACCCTCGCACTCAACTCTGCTACCAATACTCTACTCTCTTCTCTTTCAACATATCTTGATCAGCTCTGTCCTCTCTTCCTCAAACGAGGCAAACCTTCTCACCCTGCTCCTTGGCTTTCAGATGCATTGCGCAGCAATAGAAGAGAATTAAGGGCAGCTGAGAGAAAGTGGAGAAAATCTAACTCCTACTCCACTCCTACCATGATCTGCTGTTCAGGTTCTCATTCGACGTGACTGCTGCAAAAACATCTTTTTACAAAGCCAAGCTTGAACAATCTGCTGCTGACCCACGTAAGCTTCATGCTATCTTTTCCTCTCTTCTGAACCCTCCTCCTCCTCCCCATCTGACTCTCTCACTGCTCTTGACTTTGCAACTTTCTTTCAGGACCAGATTGACAAAATCAATCAATCCTTCTCTTTGACTGACACACTTTCAACTGACCCTCAACCCACCAACACACTCACCAGCTTCACCCCACTCACCATGGATGAGGTTGCACAGCTCCTCTCATCCAGCAATCCCACTATATGCACACTCGACCCTATACCATCCACCATCCTTAAAGACATCTCACAGGACCTAATCCCCTTCATCACACCCATAATCAACAACTCCCTGACATCCCTGACAGGTGTTGTCCCTACTGCTTTTAAGAAGGCGCAGGTTATTATCCTTCTTAAGAAACCTACACTAGACACTACAGACATTAACAACTACAGACCTGTCTCACTCCTCTCTTTTCTATCAAAGATTCTTGAACATTCTATCTATAACCAAGTACTTCTTACTCAGAATGACCTCCACGATCCGTACCAGTCTGGCTTCAAGGCAGCACATTCTACAGAAGCAGCTCTTGTAGCTGTTACTGACAGGCTCCATGCAGCCAAAGAAGCCAAACTGTCATCGGTCCTCATTCTTCTTGACCTCTCTGCAGCCTTCACAAAGTGATTCACAGCATTCTCTTGTCTACTCTCTCCAACCTTGGAGTAACACGTTCTGCATGGCAATGGATGGCCTCCTACCTCGAAGGGCGCTCTTACCAAGTGTCATGGAGGGGATCCATATCTCCTCCATGCACTCTCTCAACCAGTGTTCCTCAGGGCTCTGTACCTGGCACACTTCTATTCTCTATCTACACCCGCTCTCTGGGTAAGGTCATGGCCTCCCATGGCTTCTCCTACCACTCTTATGCAAATGACACTCAGCTCATTCTGTCATTTCCTCCTTCAGACACACAGGTCTCAGCTTGCATCTCAGCATGTCTGCGAGATATCTCACAATGGATGTCAGCTTATCATCTAAAACTCAATCCCAGCAAGACAGAGCTGCTACTTTTTCTTGGAGATCAATCTCCAACCCAGGACCTAGTCATCATTCTTGATGACTTCCAGATTAGACCATCTGATAATGTAAGAAGCCTTGGTGTTGTCCTGGATAAGCAGCTGACCTTCTCTCCGTGTGTAGCCAACATGACAAGATCGTGCCAGTTCCTCCTCTACAACATCAGAAAGATTTGGCCATTTCTCTCCATGGAAGCTACTCAGATTTTTGTGCAGTCACTCGTAATCTCACAGTTGGACTACTGCAACTCCCTCCTGGCAGGAGCTCCCATGTCCACTATTAAACCCTTGCAGCTCATTCAAAATGCAGCTGCTCACCTGGTTTTTAACCAGCCCAAACACTGCCACATCACCCCACTGCTGCGTTCTCTGCACTGGCTTCCTGTAGCTGCACGTATTCAATTTAAAACACTGATGCTCGCCTACAAAGCCAAAAATGGACAAACATCAAGCTACCTTCAAAGTCTAATCAAACCCCGCTCTGTACCGCGCAACCTCCGAGCCACTAGTCTCACTTAACTTTATCCTCCACCCAGGACTCGAGGAAGACAAGCATCAAGGCTCTTCTCTGAACTGGCACCCAAATGGTGGAATGAACTTCCTCGGTCTGTCTGAACATCTGAGTCTCTTGCTGTCTTTAAAAAACGATTAAAAACCCACCTCTTTACTAAGCACTTAAGCTGACTTGTACATTTCTTCTTTATTTCTAAAAAAACAAAAAACAACTTTGGTTCTAACAGGGTTTTAGCAGATTTGTGTTCTTGGGCTGTTGTTTACTTAAACTAGAGAAATGAAATATTTACTATGGAAGCACTTCTGTAAGTCGCTCTGGATAAGAGCGTATGCTAAATTCTGAAAATGTAAATGAATAAATGTGTATAAAACTTTGTGAAAGTGAAGATCTTACTCCATTATTTCCAGTTTACAGTGTGGATTCTCCAGTCCAGCAGAGAGCAGCTTCACTCCTAATTCCTTCAGTTCATTGTAACTCAGGTTCAGATGTTTCAGACTGGAGGAGTTTAAACTGAGAACTAATGACAGAACTTCACAACTTTTCTCTGTTAGATCACACTCCCACAATCTGGAGAGAAATAATAGATCAGTATTTTCTCTTCATTAATTACAAACACAAAACTGCAGTTTCAGCTCTGTATAATGTTTAAAATGCTCACTCTATACTGTAGAGTCTAATAAACAAGAAACACTTTACATTGTTTTATTTATTTATCTGTCAATCATTCATTTATTTAATAATTCTTAAACTTTCCACTGTTCACTGTATTTCAAGGTACCAAATATATGTAATATTTGTGATAAAGATTAATATGAGTGAGGGACTTTTTATAATCATATAATGTATTTTCACATGTTTAGTAATCATTACGTATAAGATGTTTTTAGAGCGTGGCAACCTAGCTCAGAAGAGAACAGAACAATCAGATAGAACATGCAAACATAACAAGTATGTAAAAACAAAGTAAATCTAGGACAAGCTATCACATCACAAGGCCAGAATTATTTAGAACATTGCAGATTCTTCGGCACCAGATGTATTTTCTAATTTTGAATTACACATATGTATGTTTCATTGCATCCTCCTGATTCTCTTTGTGTGTCCGACTCAGAAGAGGGTGGTTGGCGATAGGGAGGGCGATAGAGGTATAAAAGACCTATATAAAATTACTTGTTCTTACTGTGGTATGCTTCTATACTGTATGCAGGAATCCACAATTGTGCTTTCATTAAACTTCAATCCAGCAAAAAAGAATCTCTTGTGTCTGAGTTTCTAACAGAAAAATCCCACTACATATTGTATAATTATTTTTAAAAAAACATCTGTTTCCACTAACTGTGGCTCTGTGGTTGTGCATGTATTATAACAAAATAATTTTATTTCTAAAAAAGAAAAGAAAGTAAAAGAAACAATCCTGCTAGGACGTGATAAAGCATGACGACTCTGAAGAGTCGTAAACAACGTCCAATAAATATTTCTGGTTTAAATGATGCTTTTAATTAGAACAGATCTTTTGTATCTACAGTGTGAAAGTGAAGATATTACTCCAGTATCTCCAGTTTACAGTGTGGATTCTCCAGTCCAGCAGAGAGCAGCTTCACTCCTGAATCCTTCAGTTTATTCCTATTTAGGTTCAGATGTTTCAGACTGGAGGAGTTTAAACTGAGAACTGAGGACAGAACTTCACAACTTTTCTCTGTTAGATCACAATTCCACAACCTGGAGAGAAACAATCAGAACAGACTGCATTGCAGATAAAAATGAAAGCAGTTGAAATAGCCATGTAGCGGTTGAGATTAATTACAGTGTTACCCACAGATGAGAAATGACAACATGATTTCCGTCTCCATTCCAAAACCTAGTTGATTGTGACTGTGTATGTGTGCGTCACCAGGGTGTGTCCCTACATCCTTGCAAATGTTTTCGAGTAGCACTGGATCCACCATGGTTCTGACCAGTATGAAGTGGTCCAATCATTTTATCTAAATTAAATTTACATTCCATAATTACTCACTATTTTACTCTGTAAAGGTTTCACTCACTGCTGTATTTCTGCACAGCATGACTGGGAACTAATTATTATCAGGAAGCTCTACGTAGAAACTGCTGTCACTAACATTCAGGGTTAGAGGTACAAATACTTCTGCTCCTGCTTTCAGGTGAAATTCTACATTCTGTATAAAACTTGTGCACGAGTCTAAACATATAATTTACACGTCAAGTTTATGTAAACTGAGCTCTGTTTATTCAACATCTGATTCATGAAACTGTCGTAAAGCAAAACGATCTGATTATTATTACAGTGTTTTCATCAGAGTAAAATTAGTTCTTCTGAAAATATATTTACACATCAGTCAGATTAATTTCCTCCATGCTAACATCCTCAGATCTCAGCAAAAATGGGCTAGTGTTATTTACCGCTGCACCACCTGAGCGCCCCGTTCATGCTAACATGAGTGTCTTTATTTAAAAAGATTGTTTATTTTTAATGCATTTCTCTCTTTATTACTGAACTTGTATTCACCATTTAGTCCTGATGTTTTTGGAGCTCTGTGGTTGATGATTCCACCATTTAACATCTGATTTTTTACTCAGTATAATTAGCAGAGTGCAAATTAGTAAGTGGTGCAGAAACTGTAACATTATTATTTAGGTTATTAGGTTAGAAATTCATTTCAGACACATTTTGAAATCAGACTGCAACACTGCAGTTTTGCACCTTCTCACTTTCATACATTTAATAATTAGTGTTTGTGTAATGAACTTATGAATCAAATGTTTATCACTAAATTACTCACATAGCTTTTCTCGATTCTTTCACCACTGGCAGCATCTTCAGAAGACCTTCATGTGATGGATTATATTTACTCAAATTAAACTCATCCAGCTCCTGATCGGAGTTCAGCAACACAAACACCAGAGCCGACCACTGAGCAGGAGACAGAGGGAGTCCATCATGATAAACATGACCTTTGTTCAGGTATTTTTGGACTTCCTGCACTAGAGAATTATCGTTCAGTTCATTTAGACAGTGGAACAGATTGATGGATTTCTCTGGAGAGGGATTCTCACTGATCTTCTCCTTGATGTACCTGACTGTTTCCTCTTCGTTGTAAGAGCTACTTCCTGTTTGTGGCAGTAGGCCTCGTAAGAGCGCCTGATTGGACTCTAGTGAGAGACCCAGGAGGAAGCGGAGGAAAAGATCCAGGTGTCCATTCTCACTCTGTAAAGCCTTGTCTACTGCACTCTTCAGAAAGTCAGACATGTTTGTATAGTTTCTGAAAATGTAAAAGCATCCAGTGTTTTGCATCACCAGCACATTTCTGTTTTTGTTGATAAAGGTGAGAAATACATATAAAGCAGCCAGAAACTCCTGAACACTCAGGTGCACAAAGCTGAAGACCTGACCCAGGTGCAGTCCAGCCTCTTTTTTGAAGATTTGGGTGCAGACTCCTGAGTACACTGATGTGTTTTTGACATCAATGCCACACTCTGTCAGATCTTCCTCATAGAAGATCAGGTTTCCTTTCTCCAGCTGTTGGAAGGCCAGTTTTCCCAGTGCCAGTATCGTGTCACTGGTCTGGTGAGGATCAGGGTCAGATTTCCCATGGTACTTTTTTTCCTTATGTTTTATTTGAAAGATTAGAAAGTTAGTAAACATTTGAGTCAGAGTTTTGGGGATCTCTTTCCCCTCGTCTCCATCCAGAATTCTCTCTAGAACAGAGGCTGAGATCCAGCAGAAAACTGGAATGTGACACATGATGTAGAGGCTTCTTGATGACTTTATGTGAGAGATTATTTTACTAGCCAGGTTCTCATCACTGATCCTCTTCCTGAAGTACTCCTCCTTCTGAGGGTCACTGAACCCTTGTACCTCTGTTACCTGGGCTACACACTCAGGAGGGATCTGATTGGCTGCTCCTGGTCGAGTGCTGATCCAGAGTTGAGCAGAGGGAAGCAGGTTCCCCTTGATGAGGTTTGTCAGCAGCACATCCATTTTTACTGACTTTGTTATGTTACACAATCGCTCATTATTTTGAAAATCTAGAGGAAGTCGACACTCATCCAGACCATCAAAGATGAACAAAACTTTATAAGCATCACAGTCTAATGATGGCAGACCTTTCACTTCTGGGAAAAACTGATGAAGAAGTTCCATCAGACTGAGGTTTTCCTGCTTCATCAAGTTTAGCTCTCTAAAAGGAAGTGGAAATATGAAGATGACGTCCTGATTTGTTTTTCCTTCAGCCCAGTCCAGAATGAACTTCTGCACTGAGACTGTTTTTCCAATTCCAGCGATTCCTTTTGTCAGCACAGTTCTGATGGACGTGTCTCTAAAAAGGTCGTTGCATTTGATGGGTTTCTCCTGTGCTGCTGGTCTCCTGGATGTTGCTTCAATCTGTCTGACCTCATGTTCATTATTGACGTCTCCACTCCAACCCTGTGTGATATAGAGCTCTGTGTAGATCTCATTCAGAAGTGCTGAGCTTCCATGCTGGGAGATTCCTTGATTAATTATTTTACATTTCTCTTTCAGGTTTGATTTGAGTTTTTTCTGATATACAGAGACTAAAAGTTCTAATAAACAGAAAATGATGACCAATAGTTTACTGCATGATCAATAAACAGTATATAATGTAATATTTTAATAAATAGTAGGTTCATTACTAAATTATTTTCTTTTTTTAAATATAAACCTCTATGATAATAATTGGCTTATTTGTAGAGATGTAGTGACCAATATCATGGTTAGAATTCTCATCTAATCAAGTACCTGGTGCTTATAAAACGATATATAATAGAATGTAATGACCAATTAAAAGCCTAGATGATTCTAGAACCAATATGAATATGGAAGAATTTTAATCTGATGTTAAAGAAATGAAAAATGTAAGTATTTACTCCTCTGCAAGGTGTTAGCGAGGTCTGTCTGGTTCCTGATCTTCAGAACATTCAATGTGATCTTTAGCGCCCCCTCTCTAATACTACTCAGATCTTCCACATCCTTCACCTCTTGCTCAGAGCATGCTGGGTAATCTTTGAGCCCCAGTTCCTGTTAAGAAATTTTGAGGAACAGATCATCACAATAAGCACCGTGAGGTAATAAAGAAAGATGAGTTATGTGACCATATAAGGAGTGATGTAGCTCTAACATTATACTGAAACTAGTTGTTGCTGCGAGTCCCATTAACCCCATATGGCAAAAAAAAAAAAAAAAAAAAAAAAAAATTCATGTATGTAAAAACCAGAACAACATCTAAAGAGGGTCCAGAATCCAAAATCAACATAAGATCCCTCACTGTATTAATTTAACCAACAGCAAAGTAGACAAGCATCATTATTCTAATTATACACACATACATACAAACCTTAAATATGGATTCCAACTGATTTCTGTAAGTAACATTTAATCTCCTCTTTTGTGGTCTGTAAATAAAAACACAAATAAGCAATTGTGCAGCTTTTATCTCAGTCTTTATTATACAACACCAATAAATATACAGAACAGTACCAAACACTAGCATGTTCCATCATCCAGTTATTGAAACATTTCCTATATTTATATAAATGAATTGACTAGCTTAGTAAGGTTAATGAAGTTAATGTGTTTGATCAGGAGGAACTGGAAGTAAAAACACTGCACTAGAGCATGAGATTATACTGACCTCAGTTCAGTAGATTCACCTCCATTTTTAAATGTAAGTGGAGGTTTCATTGACCAGTCGCTCTTCATGGAGACACAGCTGGGTTCAGGTGAATCTGGTCTCTTACCCTTCATTACACTGGGATACAGGTAAAACCAAACATAATGGAACCAATAAAAGCTAAATTTTACGTATAAGCAGAAAGAAATATATTTTTGTTTCAGCTTGCTCAAGTAAACTGTTTTGTTATTAGTATTTTCAGTACACACCACTCATTACACAGTAACCAAAACCAACAACCTCATGCCATAAAATTGTATTTAACACAGACTGTTAGCTAATTCAGGGGTTATAAAATGTAATAAACATTTATCAGTTTATCACTGTGCCAAAGAGCACAAAAAGCACAAGGGCAGACCAAAGTAATCAGCCAGCTAGCTTACCTAGCAGCTAGTTTAGTTAATCTATAGTCAAATCTTCTATTTAAAAAAAAAAGCATTGCCTACAAACTTAGTGACTCTTGACACTGCTTTTTTTGTTTAACACCAGTATGCTAATAACACAACCATGGCTAATCTGATTTTACATTCATAAATAAATAATTAACATTTTATTACAACCATTAATAAATGTTAAACATTAATAGTGTGCTCTTATTTGAACTTGGTCTTATATTTGTTTATTGTAGACTTAATCTCAGGCTTCTTAATCTAAACCTCACTTAGTTCTGATCAGTAATCATCAGCTAACATAAAATATCTGTAGTCAAAACCCACTTTACTGATCACCTGTAAATTCTCACATATACTGTGGATTCTAAAGGTTTTCAGAGCTGGGTGCTCAGGTGGTGCAGTGGTCTAAGGCTTAAACACACTATGAAAATGAAAACTTAGTTCTGATCAGTAATCATCAGCTAACATAAAATATCTGTAGTCAAAACCCACTTTACTGATCACCTGTAAATTCTCACATATACTGTGGATTCTAAAGGTTTTCAGAGCTGGGTGCTCAGGTGGTGCAGTGGTCTAAGGCTTAAACACACTATGAAAATATACTGACCTCAGATCAGTAGAACAGTCTCCTTCTTTAAATTTATGTACGGGATCCATTGACTGGTCGCTTTTCATGGAAACACAACTGGGTCGGGCTGAATCTTGTCTCGTACCCTCCATCACACTGGAGTAAAGGTTAAACCAAAAATAAATAAACTATATAAAAAAAACATGATGGCATCTGAAAGGTTCAGTTCAGGAAAAACACCACAAGGACATGACGAAGTATTCAGACAGCTAGCTTAACTAGCAGCTAGTATAGTTAGTCACACCTGCTAAAAAGAATCAAATAAATCCATGTCTGAGCTAGGATTTAATAGCGCTCTGTAATGCTTTTAGTTTTACATCAAAATGCCAATAACTCAACCAGCACTGATACATTCTTACATTTACATTCTTAAATAAATAAAAGTGTATTAATAACAATCTCACTCTCATCAATGTAAGTGTAGCTTTCTATCCATTTTCTAGCTGGTGGTTTCTTTATAATCATACATACAGTAGAGTGTACACATTATCAGTAAAAAAAAATATGTTCACACAAATAAAAATGTTTATTTGAAGAAGCTAATTCCAACATTTCTTCAGTAAAGTTTAAACTCTTGATGCAATGCTCTCATTGTGTTGTGTGGGTTTGTGAGTTTGTGTGGATGACAGAAAAACACAGAAGAGAAAATAAAAGTTTAAAAATATCTGTGTTGGTGTGGACTGAACCTAAATGACAACGTTAAATGTGACTTGTAGTTCCAGACTGTTCCCGTACAGAAAAAATATCAGGTGATAAAAATCAATTCTAAATATTTCTCCATCAAGTACAAATGAATAACATTTACATATTACAGTTTTATATTCAGTTACTCACCGTGATTATCTCAAAAACCTCTTTACGTTTCTCTCCAGACTAACTGTAGATTTTAATGCTGCCTGCAACTGCTCCACCAAACAGTCCAGAGTTCAAAGTCCCGAGTACAACCTGAATCTACACTAGAGGGGAGTTTAGTTTGTAAACAGTTAGACATACTGAATCAGACAGTAATCAAAATGATATTTTTCTTCTGTGTGAATAAGATTAAACGACCTTCATGTGTTATTAATGAGGAACAGAAATACTATCTTTTTTTTCTTTTACACTATTAGTCTACAAGTTAATGCTGCACTCAAACTAACATCCATTTTACTAACCCACCTGAATTCTGCTTCAAGTTCTGAGAGAAAATACTTGCTATTCTCTAATACAGTCTTCTTCAAAAGTTTGTGCACCTCTGGTCAAATCTTATGGTTGATTAAGTGAAAATAAGTTACAACAACACCATCTACAGGAAACTAATTTAATGATGGCATTTCCTGCACATTTTAATGCAATCTCAGATTATTTACTAAACTGAACATATTAGTGAGAAACACACCTAAATGTGCTATAACGTTTGTACATGCCACATGTTGTATTTATTTTTCCTTCCTGAAAAATGTTAAGTAGCTGTAATTATAAAACAGTAATTGTGTGTTAAATATGTGCAGTAAATACATTAAACTTTTATACCACTTTTTAATACAACTGTACTTACAACAACCAAACCGCACAAGTATACCTTAGTAAAACTATATTTATTTACGTGCACTCTATCACATATCTATTGCAAATATTAAGAAACATCCAAGCAAAATCAGATACCAGGAAGAACAATTACAGCTCTAACAGATCAGACTTACCTACTGTATAGGATAAACACAGTGTTAAGTGTGAACGCTGCATTTCTCTACAGTATTGTTGATTTATCTGATCTTCCAAAAACAGCTGGAGTCCCTGAGGCAGCACAATAAAAAAGACACAATTTAATACAACAGTAGAAGTAAAAATGACTGAAACATTTGAGTTAAGCTCAGTGTTTCATCATGTTTACCTGAAATACATTCATGGTCTGTTCATCCATCTGAAGTACAGCAGTGTGGAGTTCATCCAGATGTAGTTCATCTGAGTAAGTCTGTACTGAGTCTAAAACAAATAGATCATCTAAAGTTATACTGAGTATTTTACCATCTAAATGTAGTTATACATAAGGAATAAATCATCTGCATTTTGTCCCTAACAATATCAGGGCTCTGAATTAGTAAGCTTGTCTAATAGGTGCTTTTTTATTTAATGATAATAAAAGCTGTTTGCATGTATAAAGAAATAAAGCTTTTTGTTTGTGTAGTTAAATACACTTATTATTAGAAAACTTTTATTACTTTAACGTTCATTTTAATAAACCATTTGTATTAAGCTATATAATATGTATTTAATGGACACACCGTTTACACTTTGGTTACCTTCAGGATGAGTCTGTGTTGCTTCATCCTCCATCATTTTCCTCCGCTGCTGATCGGTGAAGCTGTTATAGAAATAATAAATTCCTGCGGTGACAGTAGTGGCTCCGGCCACGAACAGCAGGGGCGCAAGTTCACCTCCCTCAGTCCAGCGGAGAGATTCCACATAAACACTTCATATTTAATATAATAAATATAGTTTTAAGAGAGAGAAAGAAAACACAGTGAACGCTGCGGGGGGTATATATATATATATATATATATTAGAGTTGTCAAACGATTAACATTTTTAATCGCGATTAATCTCAGAATTTCATATAGTTAATCGCGATTAATCGCATTAAAAAAAAATCTGTGTAAATGTTATAGAAAACAAAGATTTTTAAGTGAAATGTTACAATTGAAATGTTGAACACATTTTATGCTAAATGTCCTTATGTTAAAAACTGCTGGGACAAGAAAAAACTGTAAGGGAGTTTTATTCACTCACATACTAGGCAGTAATACTATCCAGCAGAGACCCTCGACTTCGTATATATGTCAGATTGTAGGTTAGAATTTCTCCATCAGCAAACATTGTAGATCAGCGGTGCTTTAGGTGGGATAAGGCGTAGTTATTGTAACAGACTTTTCTGTGGTTGTATCGTGACAATGGTTTGATGGACGTTTCTACACGAAGTGAGTGTGTTTTGACCCTTTGGGGCTTCCATAGTTCATGGACTAGCATGCTTGGCTAACGTGCTTGACTCAGCTGTCCGGTATTCGGTACCGTAACAGAATAAGTTAGTAAAGTGTTCTGCTCCCGACAACTTGTGAATAAATATACCGTGTATTTATTTCTTTATTATGCAAGTGCATCACTACGACGCTCGGTTACATTATGTTAACAAACCGCAAATGAAAAAAACGGTGGCAAGTCCGACATTAAAACGTTGGTTCTACCAGTCAAGTCTCAACATGAACTAGAATTTGCGTTAACGGCACTATTTTTTAAAATCGCGTTAAATTGAAATCGCGTTAATGCGGTATTATCGCGTTAACTTCGACAGCCCTAATATACAGTGTATATATATATATATATATATATATATATATATATATATATATATATATATATATATATATATATATATATATATATATATATATATATACACATATACATACAGTGGGGGAAATAAGTATTTGATCCCCGGCTGATTTTGTAAGTTTACCCCCTTACAAAGACTTGAACAGTCTATAATTTTTATGGAAGGTTTATTTTAACAGATAGAGACAGAATATCAACAAAAAATCCAGAAAAAAAAACATTAAATAAAAGTTATAAATTAATTTGTATTTAATTAAGGGAAATAAGTATTTGATCCCCTACCAACCAGCAAGAATTCTTACCCCCACAGACCGGTTATGTGCCCATGAGGCACACCAATTAGTCCTGTCCCTGTATAAAAGACTGCTGTCAAAGAATCAGTTTCTTCCGTTCAAATCTCTAGACCACCATGGGCAAGACCAAAGAGCTATCAAAGGACGTCAGGGACAAGATTGTAGACCTGCACAAGGCTGGAATGGGCTACAAGACCATCAGCAAGAAGCTTGGTGAGAAAGAGACCACTGTTGGTGCGATAATTCGAAAATGGAAGAAATACAAGATCACAGTCAATCACCCTCACTCTGGAGCTCCATGCAAGATCTCACCTGGTGGGGTAAGAATGATTCTGAGAAAGGTGAGGTCAGTCCAGAATTACACGGGAGGAGCTTGTCAATGATCACAAGGGAGCTGGGAGCACAGTCACCAAGAAAACCATTAGTAACACACTTCGCCGTAATGGATTGAGATCCTGCAGTGCCCGCAAAGTCCCTTTGCTCAAGAAGGCTCATGTACAGGCCCGTCTGAAGTTTGCCAATGAACACCTGAATGATTCAGAGAAAGCTTGGGAGAATGTGATATGGTCAGATGAGACCAAAATTGAGCTCTTTGGCATCAACTCCACTCGCCGTGTTTGGAGGCAAAGAAATGCCCGGTGGGGATGGTGTTCTTGGGGTCATATCCAGCATTTCTCTGCTCCCAGCTCCCTTGTGATCATTGACAAGCTCCTCCCGTGTAATTCTGGACTGACCTCACCTTTCTCAGAATCATTCTTACCCCACCAGGTGAGATCTTGCATGGAGCTCCAGAGTGAGGGTGATTGACTGTGATCTTGTATTTCTTCCATTTTCGAATTATCGCACCAACAGTGGTCTCTTTCTCACCAAGCTTCTTGCTGATGGTCTTGTAGCCCATTCCAGCCTTGTGCAGGTCTACAATCTTGTCCCTGACGTCCTTTGATAGCTCTTTGGTCTTGCCCATGGTGGTCGAGAGATTTGAACGGAAGAAACTGATTCTGTGACAGGAGTCTTTTATACAGGGACAGGACTAATTTGTGTGCCTCATGGGCACATAACCGGTCTGTGGGGGTCAGAATTCTTGCTGGTTGGTAGGGGATCAAATACTTATTTCCCTTAATTAAATACAAATTAATTTATAACTTTTATTTAATGTTTTTTTTTCTGGATTTTTTGTTGATATTCTGTCTCTATCTGTTAAAATAAACCTTCCATAAAAATTATAGACTGTTCAAGTCTTTGTAAGGGGGTAAACTTACAAAATCAGCCGGGGATCAAATACTTATTTCCCCCACTGTATATATATATATACAGTGTATCACAAAAGTGAGTACACCCCTCACATTTCTGCAGATATTTAAGTATATCTTTTCATGGGACAACACTGACAAAATGACACTTTGACACAATGAAAAGTAGTCTGTGTGCTGCTTATATAACAGTGTAAATTTATTCTTCCCTCAAAATAACTCAATATACAGCCATTAATGTCTTAACCACCGGCAACAAAAGTGAGTACACCCCTAAGAGACTACACCCCTAAATGTCCAAATTGAGCACTGCTTGTCATTTTCCCTCCAAAATGTCATGTGATTTGTTAGTGTTACTAGGTCTCAGGTGTGCATAGGGAGCAGCTGTGTTCAATTTAGTAGTACAGCTCTCACACTCTCTCATACTGGTCACTGAAAGTTCCAACATGGCACCTCATGGCAAAGAACTCTCTGAGGATCTTAAAAGACGAATTGTTGCGCTACATGAAGATGGCCAAGGCTACAAGAAGATTGCCAACACCCTGAAAGTGAGCTGCAGCACAGTGGCCAAGATCATCCAGCGTTTTAAAAGAGCAGGGTCCACTCAGAAAAGACCTCGCGTTGGTCGTCCAAAGAAGCTGAGTGCACGTGCTCAGCGTCACATCCAACTGCTGTCTTTGAAAGATAGGCGCAGGAGTGCTGTCAGCATTGCTGCAGAGATTGAAAAGGTGGGGGGTCAGCCTGTCAGTGCTCAGACCATACGCCGCACACTACATCAAATTGGTCTGCATGGCTGTCACCCCAGAAGGAAGCCTCTTCTGAAGTCTCTACACAAGAAAGCCCGCAAACAGTTTGCTGAAGACATGTCAACAAAGGACATGGATTACTGGAACCATGTCCTATGGTCTGATGAGACCAAGATTAATTTGTTTGGTTCAGATGGTCTCGAGCATGTGTGGCGGCAATCAGGTGAGGAGTACAAAGATAAGTGTGTCATGCCTACAGTCAAGCATGGTGGTGGGAATGCCATGGTCTGGGGCTGCATGAGTGCAGCAGGTGTTGGGGAGTTACATTTCATTGAGGGACACATGAACTCCAATATGTACTGTGAAATACTGAAGCAGAGCATGATCCCCTCCCTCCGGAAACTGGGTCGCAGGGCAGTGTTCCAGCATGATAATGACCCCAGACACACCTCTAAGACGACCACTGCTTTATTGAAGAGGCTGAGGGTAAAGGTGATGGACTGACCAAGCATGTCTCCAGACCTAAACCCAATAGAACATCTTTGGGGCATCCTCAAGCGACCAGCAGAGGAGCGCAAAGTCTCGAATATCCGCCAGCTCCGTGATGTCGTCATGGAGGAGTGAAAAAGCATTCCAGTGGCAACCTGTGAAGCTCTGGTAAACTCCATGCCCAGGAGAGTTAAGGCAGTTCTGGGAAATAATGGTGGCCACACAAAATATTGACACTTCAGGAACTTTCACTAAGGGGTGTACTCACTTTTGTTGCCGGTGGTTTAGACATTAATGGCTGTATATTGAGTTATTTTGAGGGAAGAATAAATTTACACTGTTATATAAGCTGCACACAGACTACTTTTCATTGTGTCAAAGTGTCATTTTGTCAGTGTTGTCCCATGAAAAGATATACTTAAATATCTGCAGAAATGTGAGGGGTGTACTCACTTTTGTGATACACTGTATATATATACAGGGGTTGGACAAAATAACTGAAACACCTGTCATTTTAGTGTGGTAGGTTTCATGGCTAAATTGGACCAGTCTGGTGGCCAATCTTCATTAATTGCACATTGCACCAGTAAGAGCAGAGTGTGAAGGTTCAATTAGCAGGGTAAGAGCACAGTTTTGCTCAAAATATTGCAATGCACACAACATTATGGGTGACATACCAGAGTTCAAAAGAGGACAAATTGTTGGTGCACGTCTTGCTGGCGCATCTGTGACCAAGACAGCAAGTCTTTGTGATGTATCAAGAGCCACGGTATCCAGGGTAATGTCAGCATACCACCAAGAAGGACAAACCACATCCAACAGGATTAACTGTGGACGCAAGAGGAAGCAGCCCTAATATATATAACATGTCCAAATTGTGCCCAAATGTGTCGTTGTCCCTCCCTGGTGTCATGTGTCAAGGTCCCAGGTGTAAATGGGGAGCAGGGCTGTTAAATTTGGTGTTTTGGGTACAATTCTCTCATACTGGCCACTGGATATTCAACATGGCACCTCATGGCAAAGAACTCTTTGAGGATGTGAGAAATAGAATTGTTGCTCTCCACAAAGATGGCCTGGGCTATAAGAAGATTGCTAACACCCTGAAACTGAGCTACAGCATGGTGGCCAAGGTCATACAGCGGTTTTCCAGGACAGGTTCCACTCGGAACAGGCTTCGCCAGGGTCGACCAAAGAAGTTGAGTCCACGTGTTCGGCGTCATATCCAGAGGTTGGCTTTAAAAAATAGACACATGAGTGCTGCCAGCATTGCTGCAGAGGTTGAAGACGTGGGAGGTCAGCCTGTCAGTGCTCAGACCATACGCCGCACACTGCATCAACTCGGTCTGCATGGTTGTCATCCCAGAAGGAAGCTGACGCACGAGAAAGCCAGCAAACAGTTTGCTGAAAACAAGCAGTCCAAGAACATGGATTACTGGAATGCCCTGTGGTCTGACGAGACCAAGATAAACTTGTTTGGCTCAGATGGTGTCCAGCATGTGTGGCGGTGCCCTGGTGAGAAGTACCAAGACAACTGTATCTTGCCTACAGTCAAGCATGGTGGTGGTAGCATCATGGTCTTGGGCTGCATGAGTGTTGCTGGCACTGGGGAGCTGCAGTTCATTGAGGGAAACATGAATTCCAACATGTACTGTGACATTCTGAAACAGAGCATGATCCCCTCCTTTCGAAAACTGGGCTTCATGGCAGTTTTCCAACAGGATAACGACCCCAAACACAACCTCCAAGATGACAACTGCCTTGCTGAGGAAGCTGAAGGTAAAGGTGATGGACTAAACCCAATTGAGCACCTGTGGCGCATCCTCAAGTGGAAGGTGGAGGAGTTCAAGGTGTCTAACATCCACCAGCTCCGTGATGTCATCATGGAGGAGTGGAAGAGGATTCCAGTAGCAACCTGTGCAGCTCTGGTGAATTCCATGCCCAGGAGGGTTAAGGCAGTGCTGGATAATAATGGTGGTCACACAAAATATTGACACTTTGGGCACAATTTGGACATGTTCACTGTGGGGTGTACTCACTTATGTTGCCAGCCATTTAGACATTAATGGCTGTGTGTTGAGTTATTTTCAGAAGACAGTAAATCTACACTGCTATACAAGTTGTACACTGACTACTCTAAGTTATATCCAAGTTTTATTTCTATAGTGTTGTCCCATGAAAATATATAATAAAATATTTGCAGAAATGTGAGGGGTGTACTCACTTTTGTGATACACTGTATATATATATATATATATATAAAATGTATATATATATATATGTATATATATATATATATATATATATATATATATATATATACAGTATATTCTGTTTAAAGTAGGAACTACTGCATTTACAGTGTAGAGACGTTTTTGTATAATTGTATATGTTATAAGTATAAGTATATGCTAAAGACAATAAAGTAAAACATAGTCTGTCATGCTGGTTTGCTCAGTTTGTTTCTTATTATCTCATATTTTATGTAGCAAAAAAAGGTTTGGAAATTGTGCATTTTAGTAGATGGACTGCAAAATATATGCAACTTATTAGCAGGCATTTCATTAATGTGTAAGTTACTCATACTTAATTAATGATTTATTAATATATACATACTGTATGTCATCACTTTACTTGGTGGGGCACATCATCATGAATTCATGCTGAATGTAGACAAATTTCATGATGCATAGATACATTAACTAATGATGTGTAAATATGTAGTTAATTAATAAATGGATAGTTAAATTAAAAATTAAAATTTGAATCATGAAACAGTGCACCAAACCAAAATATCCAGTCAACAATGGATAGGCTATAGTCTCTAACTATAGCATAACAGCAAGTGGAGGTGCAAGGTAGATGTGGCTAATAAAAGGGCAGGTAAGTGTACACTACAACATCTCAGCAGTGCTGTTTTGTCAGAAACATTTATGTTGTTGCAACACACATTAACATGTTACTACCAGGATAGGCCACAGGTGTGCTCGGAATGGTCCACCATCCAAAAAATAGTTGGTCAGTGATGGGTTATGTATAACAGAAATGTCAATATTTTTTTACAAGCATTTTCTAGCGTTATTCAGTGTTGTGTGTGAAACATAAAGGACAAGAAAACTGTGGAATACTGATTCCATTTACCTTCTCAAAAACACCAACTACAACTGTTGTTCAAGACTTGATAACTACAGGTATATAATTTGACCTATTTACATGTATATATAAAGGTGATATACATATAAACAGTGTCTCAGCGTATACAATTTATTGTGCATTACTGAAAGAATGTTAATTAATACAGTAAGTAATTAATTAGTTAACAGCATTAGTTAATAATATGTTAATAGTTAACAGATGGCTTTATTAATGGCTATTCATATGTCACTCATTAATTTGTTAATGTATACATATCATTAATTCATCATTAATTCATGATGCACTAATGATTAGTTGATGTATTAACTAATTGTTAATAAACTGGTAGTTAATTGTTAGTATATGCTTAGTTACGGACACGTATTGTAAAGTGTTACCGATCTTTGTTTACTGTATACTTCCTGAGTTACATTACAAAATCAAAACAAAAACATGGATAACTCAGCAAAAGACTACTGTATCTGGCATTTGATGACCTGATGGACCCAAGTTCAACATCGCAAAACGAAGCAAGACACGTTGAAGGTAAGCACACTTATTTTATTGCAAATAGTAACAGAAGTAGCGCAGATCAATGCCTTCAGAAATGTTACACTCTTCTTTGCTCATGTGTTCCATGCGTGTTGCGACATGCACAAATTTAAAGTTCAGCAAGAGTTCAGCAAGAGTCAAAGTAATTAAACACTTTACGAAGCTGTAAATGTGGTCTGCATTACAGGAGCGAGGAGGGTAGCAGTTTTTATACTACCATGCAGAAATGGTCAAGAATCCATGCAGTACAGGTGCAGCAGATGGAAATTGGGTTAAAACTCCACTCATCAGAAACGTTCAAGACAACTCAAACCCCTTGCATGGCTGCTACAGGCAACACATATGATGTCTGCATTCATCTAGAAACAAAAGTAGCAAGATTTACAATACAAAAAAGGTGCACTGTAGAAATTCTACAAGTAGTAGAAGGAAGTGTCCTTATAACTGTGTGCATAGGTGTGTGTGCACTGCTGCAACAAAACACTTCATCTGGAAAATACACTTTGTATTACTTATATTTAACTTTCAACTAAATGTCTTAAGATTCGAATGAGGTTTAAGTTTTTGAGAAATGTAACCGACAAAAAAGCCTGTGCTTCCCTCCAGCTAAAAGAAAGCAGTGTAAACTCACTTCCACTGCATAAGCTTAATAAAGCACCTGAACTAAGGATGCTGTGTGAGAGCTCTGCTGCAGCTGGCCAACATAATGCTCCATTTGGGTCACGGTCATCAGTTTGGCCCAAATAGTATAGCTAACCTTTTTTTTTTTACTCTATCAGCTGGCTAACAGAGCTTCTGTCTGTATCACACACATACCAACAGTTTCTGTAATATTCAGAAGTGTTTGAGCACTGTGATATACTGCATTTTGAGTTTCCTTTTAATTAACCGTCAGTTGTTTGTTAACTTTTTACCATTTGTCTCTCCGGAATGCCTGAATCCTAAATTATAGCTGTAGTAACTCATTGTTTGAGCACTGTGATATGCTACAGTAATTTGCACAGAGCTGAAATAAGTTTACACTGCAGCTTTCACTTAACTACACGGGTTTTTGTGAAAGTTTATTACTCAGCATGCCAGTGATGGAACTAACAAAGCAGCCAGAACTCAGTCATTTGTAAGTAGTACTGCAATTTTGAGTTATGCAATGAAGTTCAGCTCTGCATTTTTTTGCAAATGAGCAGTGAAATTGGGCATTGATAACCAGTCAGAGGAGAGGTTCCTTCTCTGACTGGTGCAGCATGTCCACTAGAACATGCTTTGCTCACCTTACTATCAAACATTTGTTCCGTTGAAACAGCAGGGTCTGAGATTACCAAGCTGTATGGAGTTCTGTTTATATACCATCATCTTAATAAAAGTGAGAAGTCTAATTAAATGATAACCATGGCAACAAAGTTTTAATCTTATGATGTGATGGCTTGAGATTTGATGAGCACAGGAGATGCAGCAGGCAACGTTTATTCCAAACTTTTTGTTTAATGTTAACATTCATCTGCCATTTCAGAATGATCCAATCAAAATTTAATTCACATTTAGCAAATGCTTTTGTGCTTGTTATTAATTGATCATTTAAGACTGAAAGCAAACCTAAGCTGGTCATTGTATGTGGGCCATAAAATTTTGCTCATATCACAGTTCAAAAACAGAAATCTATTCACCAGTAGAAACTATAACAGCATTAAGGAAAAAACTATAAATAAGATGATTCATTTTAGGCAGTCAAGTTAACAACCATACAAATGACCAAGAGAACTTACCAAAGGTGACCAGGATTGGGATTTGGAGTTTCAGCATCCATTTCCAAGTGCTGTCAAACAAATGAAATTGAGTCACTAATAAAGAAAGAAGAAAAAAAGGGAGTAATTGTAATCATTGTAATCAATTTGTTCAATTGCAAGTGAAATGGTCATGAAAGGATGCACATGGTCAGCAACAATACTCAAACAGTCTGTGACATTCTATAGACACAAGGCAGGCTGAGTTTATGGATTCAAGCTGTGTCAAATATGTGATCGGCCATTTTCACGACGTAAGGATTGCAGCAGCTCTGCATGAGGACCCATTGTTCAACTGCCAGATGAAGATACAGACCTTGTGCACGGCTACAGAAACCAGTGTTAATTTTGCTGCTGTGCTGATAGAAAATGTGATCAGTTGGAAAGTTTCTATCAACTCGGACAAAAGACAGCTACCTGTAAAACGTGCAAAACTAACATTCTTCCTGGGGGAGGCAAAAGAAAGGTTTTTAAACACCACTAACCTGACACGACACTCAAGAGTACATCACCCAAGGCACGTAAGTATTACAGTGATCAGAACACAGCACAGCTAAAACCCAAAAAAAAAAAAAAAAATCCAGCGAACTGTGGAGACCACATTTGACCAATACCAAAAGTACAGCAACCGGAAGGCTAAAGAAATCACGTCCAAAGTGATGGAATTTTTAGTGCTTAATATTTCACCAGAAGCCACACAATGCCATTCCTATTCTTCAAGTTAGTTCTGAGGTCAGTCCCACATCCAGAAGCTCAGTGGATATATCCCCACTTTGAGCTATACACAGTGCAGCTGTGTGGACAATAATTCACAGGTAGACAAAGTTTCAAATGTGAACGACTCGGCAGATACCGATTGAGGGCAGGGCTTTTACAAAAGCAAAGAATGTTTCATCTTGAGACATTATGGATGCAACATTTCCAATCAACCACATTTAAAACGCTGTTGAACTCCGAACACTAGTTCAATTTGTGTGCAGAACTGTACTGTGGAGGTATTTTACAAATATTTGCGTCACATATGGCTTACTTAAAAAAAAAAAAAAAAAAAAAAAAAAAAAAAAGGCCAGACTGGCTATATACTGTACACAGGAGTTACCTACATGCACCCTGTGTACCTAGGAGTCATGAACCAACTTCTTTCTCTTCAGCTGAAGTGAGGACCTTTCACTAGAAGGGTGTCTGTATTTACTGCCAAAGATCTCACAACCAATGTCTGGAAGAGACCAGTCATGTGATTCTCCACAACCACCTAAGTTCTGCAAACAGGACAGAGAAATTGCACATAATTGTTCAGGCATTAGAAAACATTTGATCATTAATAAAGGGAGCTGTTGACGTCACATTAAATGAACGCATGAACATGAAGCTATGAAATGAAGACAAGAAGCTACCCTGTTACCAAGAAAAATTTATATATTTGATGGAAAATGGAAAAAACACCAAGAACCATCCTAAATTTATGGGTACATTTAATGCCCAATGTTGGCATTCATATTTTGTTCTGAATATTTTCACAAAAACATTTACAGCTTCAGGAAAAACTGTAGGTCTGTCAGTAAGCAATCCAGCTTAAACCCAGTTACTAATATTGGCGTGACACCGACTACAGAAGGACAACCTGCCTTTGATCGAAATACATGTTCTTACTGTATACTAACACATCTAATTTCATATGCTCTTAATACTTGTATGCATAAGCATGTGTAGTTTGGTTAACACGATAAGCATGCATATGCCTTAGGCAAGAACACCTAATTTCATCATTTTAAATCATGTTGCCATTTAATTTCAATTAGAATAACTGATAAGGAATCAGGTATGTTTCTGCTTAGTTGATGTTTAAACCTGCAGCCACACTAGCCATTTATGGATAAGACTGGAGAACCATCTTACGATATATAAGCGTTAAAGAATTCCACTAGCATTCAATGAGGGAGAGAACAACTTTGTCTTAGAAACGACCAAATATGTTGAACTTAAAGTGAAATATTTACAGACATTAGCTATAGGTGGCATGAAATGGAGTCCAGTGCTTGCATCCTTGCATTTAAAATCCATATCCCTGTATATTTTAAATTTCTCACTTTTTATACCAACACTGAACTAACAAATAATCTCATTAGGAGTTATAGCTCAAGCACGAAACACTAATTGTGCGCGTGGATGAGTTAGAATGTTCGTGGCGAAATTAAAAGGTTAGCGCGAGCTGACCAGTTAACGGACACTCAACGGTTTTGTAAGCTATCGCCTGAGACGCTGCTCTTCTACCAGTCAAAGCCATTGATTTATTGTAGCATATACTGTAGTTGCTTTTTGTATATAGTAATTCCACTGACTTTTCTTCAATACATCTTCCCTGAGTATAAGTTACACTCCTGTTTGCATATACCCCCTCAATTTACAAAGTAAGTAGCACTAGCTAGCTAACTTGGCTAGCATTACGACTTTAGCTTGAAGCTAAAAAAAAAAAAACTAGCTATAGCGTTAGCCGAAAATAGTTTTGGTATTTGTTAGTTAGAAGTGTTAATTCTGAATACAATTCTGTTATTAACTTAACACTACTAGTGAAAACGCCGCTCAGGTGGCGCAGTGGTAAAAAGAGACGCGCTGCAACCAGGGCTGGATTCTGAGTATGTGGTATCGAATCCAGCTTTGCTTTACCGGTCCGAAGCTGAGTGGCTATATGAGCAACGACTGGCCGGTTGCTCATATGGGGGGTGGGACAAAGAACCGGATGTGGGTCTCTCTCTGTAAGAATGCGATTCTCTGCCGGCTGATTGGAGGCGCTTGCACAGTGGTGGGGAGGGTGCCCTTAGGGTGTGTCTCTCCGCATGCAACGCTAGGTGGCGCCAAACTCATCAATGTGTGGGTGGCAAAGATGCATCTGGCTGCTGCTCGTGTTTCGGAGGGGATACGGGTTAGCTTCAATCACCTCCGTCAGGGCAGGGTTCGGCATAGACAGAGAGGAAGCACGATGCTAATTGAACAATTGGATGCGCTAAAAAGGGGGAGAAAAAGGGGGTTTAAAAAAAAAAAAAAAAAAAAAAAAAAACACACTACTAGCGAAGGTTACATCAGTGGCGTAACATACGAGCTAAACGACTTTTGCTAGCTAGCACTAGTATCCTCACTAATTGGCCTTCTAGCAAGCTAGCTAACCTAGTCTCATTTTAGCTTTAGCTAACGCTAAGATACATGCCTTTAAAAAAACACGAAATGTTAGTATTACCTCTCCGCAGACTTTTAAGCAGTGAAGATTTCAACATACTACGTGAAATCCCTCCGTTTCTCGTCAGCTGCAGCTAAACCACTCACCTTTAGTTCTTTGGTTTTTTTTTTTTTTAAGTCACGCCTCTCCACGTAAAGCATGTGATACATGCTTCAGCCATTTAAATAAATAGTAGGCGGGTACCCTACATGCGCAAAGGGCCGGTGTGGCTGCAGGTTTTCATAAAGCAGCCTGGGCACATCTGATTCTACTTGTGTAATCAGTTGGCCTCAGTCTTTAAACAGTTAACCTGATGTGCTCTGGCTTGTCTGGAAAGAAATCCAGCAGTTAACTGGCCAGTTGTGGATAAGTCTGGACAACGCTGAATAAAAATACACAGGTTCTTTCAAACATCAAGAAACTACTGTATATATTAAAGAAGCATGGTACATTTAGTCGTTCAATGGATAGTTAACATTATCTCCCATTTATTATTAAATACATGCGTAAAAATGATCAAACCTACATTTAAATATATTTACCTTCACTAAATTTGAGCAGTTGAAAAAGTGCACAAAATCAGGAATTTTGCAAACATTTCAACACACCACAGGGTCAGTGTTCCCAGATAGTGATTCAGATCAATCCAGGATTACTTTTTTCCTTATGGAAAACTGTCAAAGGGTTCTCCGAGTGATGCCGCAGAAGATCCACGTTTGTTACCATAAAATACAAAGTTTGCACAAGGAACGTGAGAGTGTGAAGAACCTTTAAATAAAAATAAAAAAAACACAACCTTTTCCAAATTAAGATTCTTTAAGACTTCTTCACACTCACACATCCCTTCTACAGACATAGTATTTCATGGAACCAAAAGTAGTTCCTCTGTGGCATGACAGAGAACCCTTTGACAAAACAATGACTTTTTCAAGGGTTCTTTAGTTAAGAAAGTAGTTCTACTTAGAACTATGATTTCTATATGGAACCATTTCAGGCTTAAAAGGTTCTTTGCATAGTGAAATCGTTCTTTAGATTGATGGAGATTGTGTTGTGCATGGTTCTGTATAGCACCAAAAGGGTTCTTCTATTGTTACAAGCTTGACATTGTAACACTACAAGCACCCTCTTGGTGCTAAATAGAAACATGTACAACAAATTCTCCATTCTATATAGGTCCTTAATGCTCATGGTCATTCACTTTACTAAAGAACCATTGAAGAACCATTTTTTTAAGTGTGTACACTTATCAAAGGATTATTTACCATATTAACCTTTTTTTATACAACTACTCACAGTTGTCTTCTTATAATCAGGTTCACTAGCAAGACAGGTGCACAAAAGACAAAGGTATGTAATAAACAAGCAATAGATCCTTTAATAACCACATTGAATGTGACAATGATTCTGTTTTGTATCTTTTGTTTAACTGTACAGAATGTCTTGCAGAAAACCATCATATTGGACACTTAGGTGAAAAGCAAAAGCATGGGTTGATCGAGACTTAGAGTCAATTCAGGCACAAGGGGGGCAGAGCATTGATTCAGAAACAGAAAACAATGCTCTACTTGAAGACGAAGATGACGATGATGATGATTTGGAGTTCATGGATTGCCAATCTGCGGTGTGTAATAATGACCTCAGTTGCATTACTAATGATGTATTTTTGACTGTGAGGACTTTGATTCTGGATCAGAGTCAGAACTGGAGTTTGATTCTTTGCGTGATGAACTAGCAAAATGGGCAATTCAACATAGGGTTGGGCGGTATGACGGTATTACGGTATACCGCGGTATTCAAAAATGGTGGCGGTATTCAAAAATGGTGACGGTATTTTTTAAATGTGAAGCGCCAAATTTCTGCTTCAGGGCTACCTTGAAAACTGAGACTTTAGGACACACGCGCATCCACAGTAAGGGAGGGGTGGGAGGGGTAGGCGGTTGGAGCTCGCTGATTGGCTGTGGGGTGCTTACTGGTGTAAGCTGATAACACAGAGAGACGAGTGAAGAGCCACACTGGCTAACAAGCAGAAACTGAATAACGGCTCGTCTTTGAATTTTTCAAAATCAACATTTTTTATCAGTTCAACCGGAAATTAACACAAGCGCGTGCATGCGTGGACATGTACTTATTTACTAAATATATCTTCAGTGTAAATCGAGCACAAGTGTTGAGAATAAGGAGCAAACAGTGATAATAACGTTACGGCCAATCCGCTGTTCTGACTCTTGTCTGCCATAGATTTTCCTGCCTATGTAAGAACTATTTTTTCCTAAATAAAAGCGCTATATTAAGAAAAAAGAACGTCTCACCTGTCGTGTAATGTGAATTTTAAAATATATTGTCTGGTGTGTAGGGAAGAGATTGGATTTGTACCGTTTCCGTGCTCGTGTTTTGCACGGAGCTTGTGTGACATTTAAAGTAGCGTTCTCGTTAACCACTCAAATGTTTGGACTTTGAATTATTTTAACATTATTTTACACACAGTCATCGCATCGCATGAACATTTACATTCATATTTTTTGTTACTGTATAGAACTTAATTCTGGATTACAAGCATAACTAATCGTACACGTTCATACACTTTTAAGAAATATCTGTAACTATAAACTAAGCAGTTAACTTTTGAAATATATTGAAGTGTTTAGCTGCTATTATTCTGTTTTGTGTGGGCAGAGAGAGATTACAATGCCAAAAATGTTATGTGTTAATGTTTGTGTTAAAGTGTAATTGATACACATGCATTTATACTTATGTGTATTTATTATAGACCAGACAAGATAAGCAATGTTTGACGTTCAGATTTTTAAATCTTTTTATAATAAAACATTGAAATATTGTAATTACACTCAAGTGTGTACACTGTAAAGTAATACTGTATACCCCGTAACACTGTAATACTGTATACCGTAATACTGTATACCGCGGTATTTCCTGAAGACGGTATGACGGTATGACGGTATGAAAATCGGCAATATCGCCCAACCCTAATTCAACACCACATCACGCACAGTGCAATAAATGCACTGCTAGATGTCCTTGGCAAGTATCACTCAATCTTGCCAAAAGATGCCAGGACACTCTTGAGTACAGCAAGATCAAATGATCTTGCAATTCAGGATAAAGCCGGTGGTCAGTACTACTACTTTGGTGTGCTCCAATCAGTTACACACATTCTGCAAAACAACAAGGGTTTAGTGACCAATACAAAACACCTGAAACCTCAAGTCAATATTGATGGGCTACCACTTTTCAAAAGCTCACCAACACAGCTGTGGCCCATCCTTGGCACTGTTATTAACTTGCCACATCATGAGCCAGTGACAATTGGGCTGTTTTGTGGTGAAAGAAAGTCTAATTCACAAAACGAGTTTCTTGATGACTTTGCATTAGAGATAGCCAAGCTTGCTGAGGGGTTTGACTTTGAGGGAGTAAGGTTAACTTTGCAGCTCTCTTCAATGGTCTGTGATGCCCCAGCTCGTGCTTTTATTAAGTGTATAAAAGGTCACACAGGGTACCATGGGTGTGAGAAATGCACACAGGAAGGCGTTTACATAGACAACAGAATGACGTATCCTAGAACCGACCTGCCACAACGGACAGATCAAAGTTTCAGGGATAAGACCGATTTGGATCACCACCATGGTATTTCAGCTCTAGAAAAGACATCTCTGGGAATGGTATCTGGGTTCCCTCTTGATTACATGCACCTTGTGTGCCTAGGTGTCATGCGGCGACTTCTGTACCTGTGGCTGAAATTAGGTCCTCTCACTTGTAGGCTGTCCAACTTTCAGGAAAACGCATTAACAGAAAGGCTGCTGGGTATCCAAAGCTATGTACCTATTGAGTTTGCACGTCGACCAAGGACTCTCAGAGAAATTGACAGGTGGAAAGCCACAGAGTTTAGACAATTTGTATTGTACACTGGCCCTGTTCTGCTCAAAGATACATTGAGCACCGCAGTGTACCAAAATGTTCTGCTGCTATTTGTGGGCATTTTCATCCTTAGCAACAACACTCTGAGGACTATCTTGAATATGCCAATAACATCCTAGGTCTTGTTGTTTCTCATTTTGGACAGCTCTATGGCCCTAAATTTGTGTCGTACAATGTTCACAATCTAGCGCATCTTGAGCAAGACGTTAAAAATCACGGTGTTCTTGACAGCTTCAGTGCCTTCCATGAAAACCACCTGAGTAAAATGAAAAAAATGATTAGAAAACCTAGCAGCCCACTCAGTCAAATTGCAAAAAGACTGTCAGAGGTACAATGGAGAGATAGCCCAGAGAAAAATACATGTTTATTAAGACAAAGCATCTCTGGTCCTCTTCCTCCACCTTTTTATGGTGCAACCCAATACAAAAAGCTGGTAACACCACAGTTCAGTGTCAAGCTTGACCAGGCCAACAGTTATATTTACCTTGAGGGAAAAGTTGCAAAGGTTAAAAATATCATCTCTTGCAGGAATGAGGTATTTGTGGCATACAGCAGATTTGAGCAGCATGAATCATTCTTTGATTATCCACTGTCATCATCTACCTTTGGCATATATTTGGTTCATGGGCTCACAAGAACAATACATTTCTGCAAAGCTGATCAAATAGAGGGGAAGGCCTTCCTAATTCCATATAAACACAAATTTGTGTCAATTCCACTCTTGCATGCAAAAACTCAGTAAATGTGTACTACCTTTCATAATGTTTGGAATCACTAGCAAGAATTTTTTTATATCCAAAACTAACTCATACAATGTGGATTTAAATATAGCAAACTACATATCAAACTGTCTATTCAATTAATTCAATATTTTTTATTTTATTTTTTAAAAGTGATAAATCAAATACTGCAATTCCGTTTACCATTTTTGTTTACCCTAAAATGTAAGCATCACATTTGATAAGTGGAGAATTGTGTGTGTAATGTAAAACTAGAAGTTTCAGATAATTAGGAAGCTACAAATGTAGCACAATATCCAAAATGTAGATGTATCCAGAGTAATGAACGTGTGTATAAAAACACACACACACACACACACACACACACACACACACACACACACACACACACTACTCTGGATACATCTACATTTTGGATATTGTGCTACATTTGTAGCTTCCTAATTATCTGAAACTTCTAATTTTGCATTACATAATATTACAATGATATATTTATAACTGTGATCCCAAACGGTGAATGGTAATGTCTGAAAAATGTTAATTTATTAATGCATCTATCTAAAGCTCACTTTTAAAAATAACAAAAGTATTAGTACCTTTCTGTCAGAAAAAACTTGTCATTCTTTTTTTGCCCTCCTCACAGAGTCGTTTGACAACATTGTTGCCAACTGGAAAAAGTCATGCTACACATCAGATCTTAACTCAGAAACTGAGTTAAGAAACTCCAGCACAGAAACTCTGGGAGTCAGGAAGTGAGCTGTGCATACTGTGCTATAAATATTGTAAAACAATTCTGCAGTGTGTACTACCTATTGCTAATTTATTACTGTACTCTTGTAGAAAGAAAATATACTCTTCCTCTGAACAAGAAGAAGAAGAACCACAACCTGCCAAATTAAAACTTGCAAATGCACCAAGACCCCCAGCCCCACCACAAAGACAGAAACATGGTTCAAAAAATAACGGTTAGTGCATTTAATTTTACAATTGTGTGGATCCTGAACCACACAGACTACACACATTTTTGTTGTTGAAGCAACCACAGTGCATGTCATCTACTAACAATCTCATACCATAGCTACACCTTTAATCACAAAAGAGTTGCAAAAATGTCAACGCTCTAAAACCTGACTTTTTTTTTGCATTCTTAGCACTAACCAGCACCTTTCAGCCTGGAAGAGCAGAGCAGGAGTGGTGTAACAATCTGTCAGATAGTCAAGGTATATATGTCTGAAACATTTAGAATGGTGGATTTAAAAGGAACACTTCAGCATTTTTAACCTAATGACTGAAGTAATCAACAGCATGCATTTTCCCCTGTTACCTTTGAGCAGTAAAAACTTCTGTTTAATAAAATATTAGTATCAATCTCATTATGCAAATGGAACATCCAGACGTCATCAATCCAACTTGTTAATATCATGTTTCGTTAATGATCAGAAAGCCATTTTTGTTTCCCCACATAAAGGAAATGACTGTTGTCCACTATAGATATTGGCACTTCTGGAAAAAAAAAATTAAATATTAAATATTAAAAATTTCTGCTTTATTCAACACAGGGATCACCACAGCAACACTGTCCTAAATGAATCAAATCAGAAGCAGGGGACAATTGTATGTCAGGCCACATTTTATGTTTACTTTTTTCCAACATGTTAACTTCAGCCAAAAATAGTAATTGTGTTCTCTGTAGAGTATCTGTACTTATTTTCACTTACCAAGGGCTCCCAAGTGTTATTTTTAGTAATTCAGTACAGTAAGTGTTTTAAGGGGGCTGCTTAGCTGCTGGTTGCTTTGTTTAGTATCCACTTTGGTGGCCTGTTTAAAAATAAAATGCACATGACAATACACATGGTGAAACAATTTTTTTAATTCATGAGAAGTCATGTGGTTAACAAGCAATTATTAACTAAACACAGGACTTAACAGCCATGTGAGTTAGTTATAAAGCAGGCATGGGGTTTTTAAAAGCATCTTAGCATGAATATGATTCTTAAATTAGTGTTTATGAATCCTAACTAGAAGAGCGTATGTCTTAAGTGTAATGCTCGCTCTACAAGTTAAGATAATCTTAACACTAAGATCCTTTTGGGAATCTTGGCCCAGGTTAGTCAGTCTTCTTGTGACATTCCATAATTGAGCCATAATTGTCATAACCAAACATCTAGTCATGCCCTGTCAATACCAAAACTATAAATAAATAATCTCAGAGTTAGAGGTGGGTGATATGGAAAAATGTAATATCACAAAGTAATTATTATTTTTTTAATTTTCTGTAAACAGCACCTACCATGCAACAAGATGCATCAAGGTGGCCCATGTCCAACCAGTGTACATGGGCAGATGCTTCTCATGGGACAGCACAAGGCCAGGGTGTTCTACCTCATGTCAGTGGTGAGTTTACTGAAGAAGCAGAAAAATATTTTTTTTTCAGTTGGGCATTAATACATGAATAATATAGTTAACAACGACACTTAAGGTCGCTAAAATACTAAGAATAAAAGTCAGGCATTTTCTGTAGAGTAACCATTTTTATTTTAAGTTCTCCATTAACAGCACCCACCATACAGCTATGACAGTTAAGTACACTTTTAATCTCAAAAGCATCTGAGCACGAATATGATGCTTAAAATAGCGTTAAGATAATCTTAACTGTCAGAGTGTTTAGTGTGATGCTTGCTCTACCAGTTAAGTTTATCTTTTCTTTATTTTAAGAATCTGGGCCCAGGTTAGTTAGTCTTCTTGTGACACACAGGATGAGCCATAATCACCATAACCAAGCTAATTTTCTTATCATGCCCAGTCAAAACATTTTCTGAGTATTTTTTTTTTATTCCCTGTAAACAGCATATCCCTGGCCCATGTCTGACCAGTGTACAGGACAAGGCCAGGGGGTTCTACCTCATGTCAATGGTGAGTTTACTGAAGAAGGAGAAAAGCAATTTTTCAGTTGGGTATTAGTACGTTAACACTACAGGTAAGAATGATGCCTTAAGTCGCTGAAATGCAAATAATAAAAGTCAGGCATTCTCAAAAGCACAGGATGTGCCATAATTGCCATAACCAAGCTAATTTTCTCATCATGTCTTGTCAAAACCAAAACTACAGTGGTGCTTGAAAGTTTGTGAACCCTTTAGAATTTTATATTTCTGCATACATTTGACCTAAAACATCATCAGATTTTCACACAAGTCCTACAAGTAGATAAGGAGAACCATATCAAACAAATGAGACACAAATATTAGACTGTCATTTTTTTATTGAAGAAAATGGTCCAATGTTACAGATCTGTGAGTGGTAAAAGTATGTGAACCTTTGCTTTCAGTATCTGGTGTGACCCCTTTGTGCAGCAATAACTACAACTAAACGTTTCCGAAAACTCCTGATTAGTCCTGCACATCGGCTTGGAGGAGTTTTAGCCCATTCCTCCGTACAACTTCACAGCTTCAACTCTTATGTTGGTGGGTTTCCTCCCATGAACCGCTCGCTTCAGGTCCATCCACAACATTATTGCATTAATATCGGAACTTTGACTTGGCCATTCCAAAACATTAACTTTATTCTTCTTTAACTATTCTTCGGTAAAATGACTCACGTGCTTCTGGTTGTTGTCTTGCTGCGTGACCCACATTCTCTTGCAGATGCAGCAAAAAAGGCCTAAACCATGATACTACCACCACCGTGTTTCACAGATGGGATAAGGTTTTTATGCTGGAATGCAGTGTTTTCCTTTCTCCAAACATAACGCTTCTCATTTAAACCAAAAAGATATGTTCCATTGTTCCAGTAGCCTTCTGGCTTGTCCATCTGATCTTTAGCAAACTGCAGATGAGCAGCAATGTTCTTTTTGGAGAGCAGCAGCTTTCTCCTTGCAACCCTGCCATGCACACCACTGTTGTTCAGTGTTCTCCTGATGGTGGACTCATGAACATCAACATTAGCCAATGTGAGAAAGACCTGTAGTTGCTTATAAGTTACCTTGGGTTCCTTCGTGACCTCGCCGACTATTACATGCCTTGCTCTTGTCGTGATCACTGTTGGTCGACCACTCCTGGAGAAGGTAATAATGGTCTTGAATTTCCAACATTTGTACACAGCCTGTCTGACTGTGGATTGGTGGAGTCCATACTCTTTAGAGATAGTTTTGTAACCCTTTCCAGCCTGATGAGAATCAGTGACTTCTCTCAGAAATCTCCTTTGTTCATGCCATGATACACTTCCACAAATTTGTGTTGTGAAGAGCAGACTTTGATAGATCCCTGTTCTTTAAATAAAACAGGGTGCCACTCATACCTGATTGTCATCCCATTGATTGAAAACACCTGACTCTAATTTCACCTTCAAATTACCTGCTAATCCTGAAGATTCACTCACAGATATATTATATTGGATCATTTTCCTCAATAAATAAATGACCAAGTCTAATATTTGTGTCTTATTTGGTTGATTTGAATCTCCCTACCTACTATTAGGACTGATGAATTTGATGAAGTTTTAGGTCAAATTTATGCAGAAATGTAGACAATTCCAAAGGGTTCGCAAACTTTCAAGCACCACTGTAAAAAAAATTAAAAATAAATAAATAAATAAGAAAAAAAGTCATGTATTTTCTATTTTTTTTTTCACTGTAAACAGCACCTACCGTACAACAAGATCAATCAAGGTGGCCCATGTCCAACCAGTGTACATGGGCAGATGCTTCTCAGGGGACAGGACAAGGCCAGGGCGTCCTACCTCATGTCAATGGTGAGTTTAATGAAGAAGGAGAAAAGCAATTTATCAGTTTATTAATACATAAATATTATAGGTAAGAACAACGTCTTAGGTTGCAAAATGCCTCTTCTGTAGAGTGAACTTTTTCATTTTAATTTCTGCTTTAACAGCACCCACCATACAGCAGGGACTGTCAAGGCGGTTCATACCCAATCAGTGTGCACGTAAGTTTGATCAGTTAGAATGAACAGCCCTACAACACATTAATCATGAATAGAAAATGGACTAGATCTTGTAAAATGATATTTTTTTTAATTTTGCAGCTGTAGACAGAACTGTCCTGGAGGCACTGAAAGAGATGGACCTGAAGATAAATTACCTGACATCTCTTGTAGAATCTCTTGTGGGTGGACGTCGAATTTTGCCCCCACAACAGCAAGACGATGAAGACTTGAATGTCATCCCTCTGGATTCAGTAGAAGCCCTAGAACATTTAGAAGAAAGGCTTCTGAGCAATGGACTGAAGCAAAGGATGGTAAAGCTCATTTGTAAATTATTTCCCATCAAATAAGACCATGACATGATTCACAATGTATTCACAAATATTTCCTGTTGTTTTATATTTTTAAGTGTATGATAGTTTTAACTTTAAAAATGTACTACAATTGCAAGAAAAAAAAATACAAATAACATTTGGGTGAGTGACAATGGGAGAATGTAACTTTATATATACGGATTCATACTTAATAAAAAAAAACCTTTAAATAAAATGCAAATAAGACATTTAATAGTAACAACAAAACATATGAAGTTTATACATTTCTATTACTGTGCATTATTTCAGATTAACATGCTGTCACTAAGTGGTGGACATACCATGAAAAAGACAATCTGGAGAATTGCCAGCAAGGTGTTCACCCCCAACCTTGCGAAAAACCTTAACTGGTGCGGCAGGGGAGACAAGCGAGGTCTAAAACAAACCGCATGTGGACAAGTTATTATTGGTAAGTCATGATAAACAATTTACACCTAAAGAAACAATCAGAATGTTTATATAATACACTGTTAAAAAAAATTAAAGGAACACTTAGAAAAAATCATGCAGATTATCTTTCCTGATATGGACTGGGTAATGTGTTAGGAACTAAAGGATGCCACATAGTTTAATGGAAATGATAATTATCATCCTAGAGAGGGTTGAATGCAAAGACACTCCAAACATCAAAGCGAAAAAGTTATGCAGCAGGCTAGTCCATTTAGCCCAAATTTCATTGCAGCAAGTCAAAATGGTACTCAGTAGTTTGTATGGCCTCTACGTGCTTGTATGCATGCCTGACAACATCGGGGCATGCTCCTAATGAGACGACGGATGGTGTCCTGAGGATCTCCTCCCAGATCTGGACCAGGGCATCACTGAGCTCCTGGACAGTCTGAAGCACAACCTGGCGGCGTCGGATGGACCAAAACATAATGTCCCAGAGGTGTTCTACTGGATTCAGGTCAGGCATGCACCAGGAGGAACCCAGGACCCACTGGGCGCCAGTAGCAGATCTGCCAGTTCCGGTGTTCTATGGCAAATGCCAATCAAGCTCCAAGGTGCTGGGCTGTGAGCACAGGGCCCACTACAGGACGTGGGGCCTTCAGGCCACCCTCATGAAGCCTGTTTTGATTGTTTGGTCAGACACATTCACACCAGTGTCCTGCTGGAGTTCATTTTGTAGGGCTCTGGCAGTGCTCATCCTGTTCCTCCTTGCACAAAGGAGCAGATACTGGTCCTGCTGAGGGGTTAAGGTCCTTCTACGGCCATGCCCAGCTCTCCTAGAGTAACTAACTGTCTCCTGGAATCTACTCCATACTCTTAAAACTGTGCTGGGAGACACAGCAAACCTTCTGACAATGGCACGTATTGATGTGCCATCCTGCAGGAGCTGGACTACCTGTGCAACCTCTGTAGGGTCCAGGTACCGCACCATGGTACTAGTAGTGACGCTGACCATAGCCAGCTGCAAAACTAGTGAAAAATCAATCAGAAAAGACGAGGAGGGACAAAATGTCAATGGCCTCCTATTAAACCATTCCTGTTTCGGGGGTCGTCTCATTGTTGCTCCTTTAATGCACCTGTTAATTTCATTAACACCAAAGCAGCTGAAACTGATTAACAACCCCCCTGCTACTTAACTGACCAGATCAGCATCCCAGAAGTTGAACTGAGTTGATGCTATACTCTGATTAAAAAGTGTTCCTGTAATTTTTTGAGCAGTGTATTTTGTTAATAGCAACATGATGCTAGCTAGTCTTACTGAACAGTTTCTGTAATGCCCACACAGTGCTTGTTGTGCTTAAAAACAGTTCATGCCTGTCCCTATTGGTACTCTGGTTTCAAAACCAGTATATCACAAAAAAATACTAAAAATCTTATTCGGAGCAGTACACCACAAACTTTTGCCACAATGCACCTGGTAACTCACACTGATAATTCTACAAACATGTCCAAACTGCACTCACGTATTCATATACCTAAACTGTAATGATAAACACATTGATAAGTCACATTTATTTATTCATTCATTTAGTTTACAAACTGAAACCTACCGTTTAGAAAGCTGATCTCCGCCACGTGTCCTCCTCCTCCTCCTCCTCCTCCTCAGGAGTCTTTTCGCTACAGGTCCACATATTGGTCATGTGGTTTTCACGTGTTGTCAAAGCACATAGGATACAATTTGTGTAATTTGTACAAAAAAATCGACTTTACTTCAAATGGGGTAAAGCTTTCAGCAAATTTAACCTTCAATGTCCCATTTAATCTTATAAAAACTCAATAAAAGCTCAAATACAAATAAAGAAGACCCCGACAGCAACGTCATGTTTAAAACCATGCCCTTTTTGTCAGATTAGGCTACGTTTTGCTTACATACAGCGCCATTTATCTACTTTAATATAACATAAGTGTAGCACTTATTTTATGACTCTTTTAATACTGTTTGTTTCTCACACACAGCTGCCACAATGAAAAATCCAGTGCTGCCAGCGCCGACTGAAGCAGAAGCGGAGAACTGCTTAAAGGATTACTTGCGGCTAGCACCAGGAAGGAGACTTTAAATTACATTTTATTTAGTAGTTAATTGCTAGTTTTGTTTTGTTATTTGTGTTCATCGTAATTATTATTCTAATGTTTATTTATCATATATAAAAAATTTGATTCATGAATTCATATTTCACTTAATTTTGTGTGTCAAGGAACAATAATAAATAAGAATGTTACTACCACTGATTATAATGTCTGTTGTTTATAGATATATTATCTGTATTATCTATTATTATTATTATTATTATTATTATTATTGTTATTATTATTATTATTATTATTATTATTATTATTAAAGCAGTACATGAGAGGGGAGTGCACACACACACACACACACACACACACACACACACACACGTTCAATTATATTCAGATGCTGTATTTTAGTTATACTGTACACATAAGTCTGGAATACAGCGTCTGAACGCCATTTCAGCATCCGAGCCTGATATTTAGGAGATGTATTACAGATGAATAAGCGATCTATTAGATGGTCTCGGATACCTCTCATAAGCGTCTCTGAGACGCAGGCATGATGATGACGTAGTAAGATTGATCTGGAAAGCAGCAGCTGAAGATCTTCCACGATCCACCAGCGACGTATCAGAGAGGTATTGCAGATGAGCAAACACTCTATTAAATACGTATTCCAGACCAACTGGGTTACATCCAACAGACGTCTCTGAGATGTATATGTGCTATCAGGGAAACCACATAAGTATGTCTATATGAATAAAAGAATAAATAAATTAAAATAAATAAATGGCTTACGGGAACCTTCTGCAACCGTCTTGCCTATTCGAATTTGAGTCATGAAATGAGGTAAAGGGGCATTGATAGCTTTTGTTTTGATAAACTAACATGAGCATCTACATGCACCTTGAGTTTCAGTTTTTCTAGAATTTCATGAAATTTTCATGAATTTGAAGTTTTCCCTTCAATTCGTGTTCCAAATTAAAAGCATGTAAACATAAAATGATTGGAACCCTAAATTAGTATAGGTACAAGGTAATTATGCCTTGAATTAATTTAATTTATTATTTTATTTATATAGTTTATTTATATGGTTTGTTACTCAACCTAGAAACACTTTGTCAGTGTGAGCCATGATGATTGCGACAGAAGCAAAAGGTTCTTTCACATTTATTCCAGTGTTGAAGGAGGGGATTGCAAAAAATCTCTGATAAGTAAATGGTGCTAAAACTATGCAATGACATCGCCTCAGTCTGCTGAAAGTACCAACATTCGGGCCAGATGCAGGATGCCGCAATCTCGCCGAGTCTCAGTCAGCCGACAGTGCCAACGTGCAGCCATATTCGGGCCAATCAAAAAGTGGTATTGAAAAAGACCACAAAACATGATATGGATTAAATATTTTATTATAGGACATGCATTTTTTATATATTTTTAGACCAGAAGTTTACTGTGTGCAAAATCAAAATGATCATGTATCATGAATAAATAAACCCAACTCACAAGAACCTTTCACTACAGGCCTGCAGATGATAAAATCACCAGTATAAGAGGTTTAGTAAGTGATATATTAATAATAAAATAACGAGTAAAGTGCTTTTCCCCTGTTGATCTTCACTTGTGTTTTTACTGTGTAATGTAATTTGTAGACGGTCCCTTGGTGCTCGCTGTGCTCACTGCAGCTCGTATAACACAACATGCTCCGTGCTTTACAGAAGACAAACATTTCTGAAGTAAAGTAAGTTCTAGCTGCTTGTCTTGGATGTCAACAACGATAATCTGCTATTATTAATCCTTTTACACGCACCGTTTAAAAGCTATTGAAGACAGAAATGTAAATATGTGAATATGAAACCAGCTTGACCTCACTGTCATTTAAACCCTGTCCACAACAACACGGAGATTTTTAACCCTTTTTACTCTTCTGTGTTTTTCTCTCTTCCACACCAAATCATAAATCCACAATTAATCAAAGCAACATGGAGATTGTTATTAATACACTTTGATTTATTTAAGAATGTTAAATCAGATCAGTGCTGGTTGAGTTATTGGTATACTGGTGTAAAACTAAAAGCATTACAGAGTGGTTTAAAATCAGCTTAGATATACATTTTTTTAAATTTACTTTTTAATAGAACACATTACTTCAGATGAATTACACTAGCTGCTAGTTAAACTATCTGTCTGATTACTGTATCATGTCTTTGGCATGGCTGGATTACTGTATCATGTCTTTGGCATGGCTGACCGGGCCAGTGGGGCCAGCGCCCAGGGGCCCTTGAGGTCAGGGGGCCCCAGGGGGGCCCTGGCCCAAAACATTTAGCGATGCCTATCAACATTTATGATACAATATATTTTTATTTCCGAGGGCCCTCCATTTTAAGGATCCTCTGACTATTAGGGACTTTGACCCCAGGGCCTCTTGGGGGCCCTAGCCATGCTTTTGGGGCCCCTAGCCATGCTTTTGGGCCCTAGCCATGCTTTTGGGGGCCCTAGCCATGCTTTTGGGCCCTAGCCATGCTTTTTGGGGCCCTAGCCATGCTTTTGGGCCCCTTATGAAAATGGATGAGGCATTGTGGCACTGCTCTGACTTCTGCTCTGACTTCGACTTCTGGCTATTAGGGGTCCTAGGAAAGAGGCGGGCATATTTTTAGAGGGCCCTGGTTATGAGAGCCCCTACCAGGGGGCCCTAGAGAAGAGCAGGGCATACCATTAGAGGGCCCTTGATCAAGAGGGCCCCTGCTATGGGGCCCTTGACTTCCATAGAAGTCGTTTACCATGGCTCCTTGACTTTCTAGGGACCTACAAATTGCCAGGCAAGCTACCATATTTCATAACAGACGTTTTGTTATGAAATATGCGATTCAGGCCCTTACTTAATGTTTCTGAATTTGTATTGTTTCAAAATTATTATGTTCAATTTCTGCAATTTTGCAATTATTTAAATTTAAGACAAACAATTTGTCTGATGAATGCTATCTTTGACACCGATTAAATTGAGTGAATTTGGCCAAGGGTGTGATTTCACTTATGTGAAAACAACAAGTCATTTGACTAGTTTCATGTTTCCCCTTTAATAAACAACAGTAAAGAGACCAGTGGTCACTCTAGCTCTAAAGGAATGCATGAAAGGAAAAGTGCCTTTTCATACAACAGAACTGCAAGCTAATTTTACTGAGTAGCACAATTTTGGTTTGGTGACAGATGATGAAACAGCAAGTGGTTTTGTTGTAGTAGCTCTATGGAGGAGAAATGTGTAACTCGAAGTGAAGCCTCTGCACTCTGTGACACATTGGACACGTTGGAGACGGCCTTCATGGCATACTTCTGGGACACAATATTACAGAGGTTCCAAGCCACAAACCTGCAGCTGCAGAAGCATGATATTGACATATGTACAGCTACACAACTTCTCTTGTCTTTACGAGACTTTGTGGCAGCACAGAGAGATAACTTTGAGGTGTTTGAAGGGGCAGCTTTAAATGTCACCACTGCTGTCTCCCAAGAGTACAGGCATGACCTCCAGCGTACAAAGAAGCGCAAAATTATGTCTGATGATAGTGCAGAGCCAGGTGTAGCATTTAACGGAAAGGACAAGTTTCGGATCGAAACTTTCAATGTTGTCATTGACAAACTTGTGTCCTGTCTCAACCACCGTTTGAATGCATACACACACTTAACTGAGCTATTTGATGTTCTTTTCATGCCTGACAATATGTCCAACAGTGAGCTCACTTTAAAGGCTAACTCACTCGCTGCAGCATATCCTTCAGATCTGAACATGAGCCTGGCAGATGAATTGATACAATACAAATCATTCATAACAGAAAAAGAAAAATGTCCTAGTAAAATGCTCAAAACCATGATAAATTTGAATTTACAGTCAACCTTTCCAAATGTCTACATAGCACTTAGACTTTTTTTGACTGTGCCTATCACAAATTGTGAAGGGGAGCGTTCATTCTCCAAACTGGCTCGTATTAAGAATGAACTCAGGATTAGGATGCGCCAAAACCTCCTGAACTCACTGTCACTTCTGGCCATTGAATCAGATTTGGTCAGACAGCTTAATTTTGATGAATTAGTGGATGACTTTGCAAGAAAGAAGAGTAGAAAGAAACTTACATAAAATAGATTCTTGTGTTAGGGTTAGTTATTGACAGGTTGTTTAATGTATTAATTTATTTATGTTTTTGGGGGTTTGGGGGCTGGGCAACTCTTTGCCCAGGGACCCAGACTATCCTTAATCCGTCCTTGGTCTTCGGAGGTGTTTTTGTAAAAACTAAAACTTTCAGGCGCCCACATGCTTTTTATATAGTTTATTTATGTTTATTTATTTTTACCCCAGTGTGATGGAGGGTGCAAGACCAGATTTACCTGAACCCAGCTGTGTCTCCATGAAGAGCGACCAGTCAATACATCCTCCACTTTACTTTAAAGATGGAGGATGTTCTACTGATCTGAGGTCAGTATAATATCATGGTGTGTTAGTGTCTTAGACCACTGCACCACCTAAGCACCAGCTCTGAACACTTTCAGAATGAGCAGCTAGTTAAGCTAGCTGTTTGTTACTTTGTCATGTTTTTTGTGGTGTGCCCTTCTGCTCTTTGTGCTTTTTTGACACAGTGATACTACTAACTGTTAAACTGCTAATTGTTTATTACATTTTATTACCCATAAATTTGCATCCTTGTTAAATTAAAACTTTTATGGGATGAACTTGTCATGGTTACTGTGTAATAAGTGGTGTGTACTAAAAACTACAAATACCAAAACAGGTTTTCATGAACAAGCTGAAACCGAAAGCTCTTTTTTTTTAAGTTTTGGTTTTTAAAAATTCAAAATCCTTTAGATTTAATGTTTTTTTTTTTTTTTTTTTTAGTTTAAATCTGCCATAAAGCTTCTAGCTTTAGTAAGGTTGGAAGAATCACATTTTAGATCCTAAAATTAATTAGTTATTTTATGTTTGGTTTTACCTGTACCCCAGTGGGATGGAGGGTACGAGACCAGATTCACCTGAACCCAGCTGTGTCTCCATGAAGAGCGATTCAACCACTGGGGCGCGGACCGGTACCATTTTGTGGGTTATTTATTACCATGCCGCACAGAAAGAATTAATAATTACAGATCGCTACATTAGCAATAAAAAAACTACTTTTTCACGGGTGATATTGTTTCTAATTACCCCTGAGCTCATTTAGATAGATAGATAGATAGATAGATAGATAGATAGATAGATAGATAGATAGAGAGATAGATAGATAGATAGATAGATAGATAGATAGATAGATAGATAGATACTTTATTAATCCTGAATGAAATTAATAAAGTAATTTCTTTATTTGTGAGTAGTACAGTTATTCTACTTTAAACATCCCCCCCCCCCCCCCCCCCCCCCGCTCCCTCCCGCCGGTCCTTTAAAAGTGAAAATTACTGAAATTATGAAGATCTCCAACTTTTAATAATTAATTATTAGTAAATATTAACTGGTCACTGTGCTGGCTGAGCTGAGTGGCCACATGAACAACGATTGGCCTGTTGTTCATATAAGGGCGGGATGAAGCCGGATAGGGTCTCTCTCATAACTGATGCAATTACGCCCTCTGGTGGCTGATTGATGGTGCCTGCACAGAGATGGGAAAAGAGTTCATCAAGGCTGAGTTGCACTGCACTCATCAAAGTGTAGGTGATAAGATGCATACGGCATGCTGCCCACATGTCGGAGGTGGCGTGGGTTAGCTTTGTTCTTCTTAATCAGAGCGGAGATTGGCATTGGTGGAGAGGAAGCATGATGCAATCGGATAATTGGATGCACTAAAAGGGAGAAAATGTATAAACAAAATACAAGAAAAAGTAACTGGTTACTGGACCATCCAAATCACTTTAGGGACTGTTCTACTGATCTGAGGTAGTAATTCTGGGGATTAAAGGACAGTCTAAACTGTGTAGGACTGATAAGACCTCTTTGGTACAAGACTAGATTAAGACAAATTCAAGATTATGTCTTAATGCGAGTGTGATATTAATGTTAATATTTATATTAACAATTGTAATATAAATATTAATTAATTATTTAGGAATGTTAAATCATATTAGTCGTGGTTGTGTTATTAGCATACTGGTGTTAAAAATGTACTGTCAAGCGTCGCTAAGTTTGCAGACATTTAAAACATTTAAAAAGACATTCATTTTTTTAATAGAAGATGTGACTTTAGATAAACTAACCTAGCAGCTAGTTAAGCTAGCTGTTTGTTACTTTGTCATGTTCTTGGTGGTGCCCCCTTCTGCTCTTTGTGCTTTTTTAACACAGTGATACTACTAACTGTTAAACTGTTTTTATTACCCCTGAATTAGCATATGTGTTAAATTAAAACTTTTATGGGATGCAGTTGCCATGGTTACTGTGTAATGAGTGGTGAGTACTAAAACTACAAATAACAAAACAGGTTTTCATGAACAAGCTGAAATCAATTTTATTATTTTTTTAAATCCTTTAGATTTCATTTTTTTTTGTTTAAATCTGCCATAAAGCTTCTAGCTTTAATAAGGTTGGAATGATTACATTTTAGATCTTAACATTTATTAGTTATTTTATGTTTTGGTTTACATGTACCCCAGTGTGATGGAGGGTATGAGACCAGACTCACCTGAACCCAGCTGTGTCTCCATGAAGAGCAACCAGTCAATGTATTATCCACTTTGCTTTAAAGATGTAGGATGTTCTACTGATCTGGGGTCAGTATAATCTCATGTTTCTCATGATTAAAACCATTAAAATGGTCAATTTATTTAGAATAATATACAAATTAGCTAGAACAAGTTTCAATAACTGGATGTTGGAACATGCTAGTCTTTAGTGCTGCTCTGTACATTGGTGTTGTATAATACTGAAGACTGAAAAGCTGCACAACTGATTATTTGTCTTTTTATTTACAGATCACAAAAGAAGAAATTAAATGTTACTTACAGAGATCAGTTGGAATCCATATTTAAGGTTTGTATGTATGTGTGTCTAATAATAATAATGCTAATGTAGTTTGCCGTTGGTTAAATGAAAACTGTGAGGGATTGTTTGTTAATTTTATGTTGATTCTAGATGTTGTTCTGCTTCCTACAGATGTGAATGTTCTTTATTTTTGGGTTACTGGGACTCATTAGGGGCATTAAACATACAACTTTTCACATTTTCATTGTTGCGACTGGTTAGGCAGAGGTTAAATCTAAGTTTTAAACATATGCACATTTTAATGCACAATTACTGTCACAATTAATTTACTTAACTTAAAATCCAGAAGAAAATGAAACAATGTAGCAGACACAAATTATTACACTTTGCTTCAATTTTAGCTTACAGGCTGAACAATACAAATTTTCAATATAATAACTACATCATTAGTTATATGGTCACAGCACTCTGTTCTTTTAAATTCCTCAACAGGAACTGGAGCTCAAAGTCATCAGCATGTTAAACTCCTCCAGTCTGAAACATCTGAACCTGAGTTACAATGAACTGAAGGATTCAGGAGTGAAGCTGCTCTCTGCTGGACTGGAGAATCCACACTGTAAACTGGAGATACTGGTGTAAGATCGTCACTAAAGCAAAGTTTTACTCACATTTATACATTTACACTAATCACTTCATCTTTGGAAGCAATCAGTGTAAACAAATAAATCATTTTAGGGTGACACACACACACGTTTATACACACAATGTTAAAATGATTACTGATTCTGAAGCATCAGTTCAACCACTTTTACTTTCATCCACACTGCAGTCTTGGTAATATGATCAGATCTGCTACTTGGATTCTACCTACTGCTGCAGGGTGACGTCTTTCATTTCTCTGATTGATCTGATTATTTCTCTCCAGGTTGGTTGATTGTAATCTAACAGAGAAAAGTTGTCAAGTTCTGTCCTCAGTTCTCAGTTTAAACTCCTCCAGTCTGAAACATCTGAACCTGAGTAACAATGAACTGAAGGATTCAGGAGTGAAGCTGCTCTCTGCTGGACTGGAGAATCCACACTGTAAACTGGAGATACTAAAGTAAGTTAAAATAATTATACAATATGTAGTGGGATTTTTCTGTCTACAGATCAGGGGAAGAATATGAACAATATCTCAGAGCTTTCAGAGTTACCAGGATGTCTACAGTGATCATTATGAAATATGCAGCCTGAACAACACAAAGTCAAACTTTTTATTTTTATTTATCATTAAAAATGTGTGAAGTTCAGATATTTACTGGACTGGACAGTGTTCATAGTTTACCTTCCTAAATCCCTGAGATCAGGAAATGTTTAACACGTTTTAATGATCAGTACTGAGCTGCTGGTTTGATGATTAAACTCTGTACATGTGGATTTATGTGTAACATTATTTATTAAACAGATTTCACCTCGTGTCCCAATATAATGATCAGACTTTAGGGATCATTTTCTATAACCTAACGCTGACTGAAGCTTTGAGATTCCTTCTCTACCTTCTTATTAGATGATCAGAATTAGTTTTAATAGTATCACTGATCATGTCACAAACTTCCCAGTCTTACATTTCTCCTGTCCTATCAGACATTAACATCACATCAGTATATATTCAAAAACATTAATAAACATGAATAAAGCTGATAAGATAAAACATTCTGTGTAGTGTCACATTAGTATATATTTAAAAACATTAATAAACATGAATAAAGCTGATAAGATAAAACATTCTGTGTAGTGTCACATTAGTATATATTTAAAAACATTAATAAACATGAATAAAGATGATAAGATAAAACATTCTGTGTAGTGTCACATTAGTATATATTTAAAAACATTAATAAACATGAATAAAGCTGATAAGATAAAACATTCTGTGTAGTGTCACATTAGTATATATTTAAAAACATTAATAAACATGAATAAAGCTGATAAGATACAACATTCTGTGTAGTGTCACATTAGTATATATTTAAAAACATTAATAAACATGAATAAAGCTGATAAGATAAAACATTCTGTGTAGTGTCACATTAGTATATATTTAAAAACATTAATAAACATGAATAAAGCTGATAAGATAAAACATTCTGTGTAGTGTCACATTAGTATATATTTAAAAACATTAATAAACATGAATAAAGCTGATAAGATTTACATTACATTTTCGGCATTTAGCAGACGCTTTTATCCAAAGCGACTTACATTACTGTGACAGTATACAGTCTGAGCAATTGAGGGTTAAGGGCCTTGCTCAAGGGCCCAACAGCAGCAACCTGGCAGTGGTGGGGCTTGAACCAGCAACCTTTGGATTACTAGTCCAATACCTTAACCACTAGGCTACAACTGCCCTAGAAGATAAAACATTCTGTGTAGTGTCACATTAGTATATATTTAAAAACATTAATAAACATGAATAAATCTGATAAGATAAAACATTCTGTGTAGTGTCACATTAGTATATATTTAAAAACATTAATAAACATGAATAAATCTGATAAGATAAAACATTCTGTGTAGTGTCACATTAGTATATATTTAAAAACATTAATAAACATGAATAAATCTGATAAGATAAAACATTCTGTGTAGTGTCACATTAGTATATATTTAAAAACATTAATAAACATGAATAAATCTGATAAGATAAAACATTCTGTGTAGTGTCACATTAGTATATATTTAAAAACATTAATAAACATGAATAAATCTGATAAGATAAAACATTCTGTGTAGTGTCACATTAGTATATATTTAAAAACATTAATAAACATTAATAAATCTGATAAGATAAAACATTCTGTGTAGTGTCACATTAGTATATATTTAAAAACATTAATAAACATGAATAAATCTGATAAGATAAAACATTCTGTGTAGTGTCACATTAGTATATATTTAAAAACATTAATAAACATGAATAAATCTGATAAGATAAAACATTCTGTGTAGTGTCACATTAGTATATATTTAAAAACATTAATAAACATGAATAAATCTGATAAGATAAAACATTCTGTGTAGTGTCACATTAGTATATATTTAAAAACATTAATAAACATGAATAAATCTGATAAGATAAAACATTCTGTGTAGTGTCACATTAGTATATATTTAAAAACATTAATAAACATGAATAAAGCTGATAAGATAAAACATTCTGTGTAGTGTCACATTAGTATATATTTAAAACATTAATAAACATTAATAAATCTGATAAGATACAACATTCTGTGTAGTGTCACATTAGTATATATTTAAAACATTAATAAACATTAATAAATCTGATAAGATAAAACATTCTGTGTGTTGTACATTAGTTGGAATTGGTTTGTATGTTTGCCTCTGTAGATTAATGGTGGTATGACGTTTTCTAGCCTCCAGCTGCCTGGAGTCGATGTTTTTAAGTTCCTGTCCTCCTGTCCATTCCTGAATTACTGATTACACCATGTGGGTTACACCTAAAAATATTCCTTGTATTTACTGTCTGAAGTGGGTGAGGGACCTACATCTTTATCTGTGTTTTGGGCTTTTTTTATTTTTTGCTTGTTTTTGTGATGATGAGGAGCTTCCAGATTCAGGAGTCTGCTGATCATCAGACTGTTTTTGGCCTCGTCCAGGATGTGTAGATCCTTCTGGTGTATCATATCTGTTAGATCAAAGAAAGAAAGAAAATGTTTTATTATTGTACATTAGAATTTACTTTAATCTGTAACCCTGCAGATGAGCAGTGACATGACAGAATTGAGCAGATCAGTATGTGCTTTATTTCCATCATCATGAAGCAGTACGCTCATTAACTTAGTCGATCATACTAATAGTAATTATCACCAAGCATTGGAGAGCTTAAACAGTGAGCGCTTTATTAGTTGCCTCATGTTGCCCTGAAATCTCACATATCAGAGGTCTAAAAGTCCAAACAATTAAATCCCAAATTACTGGAGCATCAATCACCAAACATAAAATAAACAACAGTGAAAATAAAACATGAACAACTGCATCAGTAAAGAGGAACAGTGCATGCAAGTAACAATGATGGACATTAGTTGGTCTAAAAAAATAAAATACCTGGACACAATTTTTTTTACCAGCCCTCCTACATTTCTTTGATTTCTCTAGTGCCTTCAATACCATCCAGCCCTGCCTACTGAGTGAGAAGCTGGTGAAGATGCACCTGCACCCTGATACCACATCCTGGATCACAGACTACCTCACAGGCCGGCCACAATATGACAGATGTTTCTGAGCCTGTGATCTGCAACACTGGTGCACTCCAAGGAACTGTACTACCACCATTCCTCTTCATGGTATACACCTCTGATACTAACTCTGCTTCCTGCCACCTCCAGAAGTTCTCCAATGACTCCTCCATTGTTGGATGTATCACCAGGGACAACGAGGAGGAGTACAGAGGACTGATCGAGAGCTTCACTACAAGGTGCAGTGAAAATCACCTGAAGCTTAATATCAGCAAGACTAAAGAGATTGTGGTAGATTACCAGAAGAACAGAAACACCCCTGTCCCTGTTTTCATACAGGGAAAGGAGGTGGAGAGGGTGGACTCCTACAGGTACCCTGGGGTACATATAAACAATGAACTGGACTGGACACATAACACTGATGCCATCTATAGGAAAGGACTTTCTGAGGAGGCTGAGGTCTTTCATTGTGTGCAACAGACTTCTGAAGGCTTTTTATTAGTCTGTGGTTGCCAGCGCCCTCTTTTTTTGCGGTGGTGTGCTCCGGTGGTGGCATCAAGGCTGGAGATACCAACAAACTAAATAAGCTGGTGAGGAAAGCCAGTTCTGTTGTGGGTCTACAGCTGGACAGTCTGGAGGTAGTATATGAGAGGAGAACAAAGGACAAAATCAGGGCCATCCTGAATAATCCTTCTCACCCTCTCAATGAGGAACTATGGCAGCTGGGCAGTTCTTTTAGTCATAGACTAATCCCACCGAAGAGCAAGACGGAGCGCTTCAGATGTTCTTTTGTGCCAACTGCCATCTCCTCCATCCATTTCCCAGCACTGGACTCTACATCTCTAACTATACACATATGTATATATTTACATATAGAATATATAGTGTTTGTATTATATTGTTGTCATTACTATACTGTTGTATAATAATAATTGCATCTCATAGCTAATATTTTTTTATAATTTCCTTATTTTTATTTTATTTACTCTATTTACTGTAGTTACACTTGAATTTCCCCCATGGGGATCAATAAAGGATTCTTATCTTACCTTAATTATGCAGTTTTATATTTACTTACGTTTTGTTGAATTGTCTCGGTTCAGTGTACAGTTTGTTTTTACTGTCTGAAGTGGATGAGAAACTCTCCCCCTGATCTGTGTTTTGAGTTTCTTTATATTTTGCTGGTTTTTGTGATGAAGAGAAGCTGCCAGGTTCAGGAGTCTGCTGATCTTCAGGCTTATTTTGGCCTTGTCCAGGATGTGTAGATCCAACTGGTTTATCAAATCTGTTAGATCAAAAAAAGAAAGAACATGTTTTATTATTGTACAGTAAAATTTACCACTATCATTGTATAATTGCTACTATAATTTACTAATTTACTACATTTACTGCTATCTAGTTTTATTGTGAATGAATTAATCTGATTAGTAACTTTATAATAATTGTTGTATAAGATAAATAATAAGTGTTGTCTAGAGTTTATATACTTCTACTTTCTAATTGTTTACATTTCTGTCATAGTTCAGATTTATTTCATATTCATTAGAACGTCCAATCAGAGTCCAGCACTGTTTCCTCCTTCATCATCAGAATCAGATTTACATTCATATGTAGTTTAAATCTAATAATTCTGCAACAGTTAAATCATCAGATTTTAGAGATGACAGTAAAGTGATGAAAACAAAAATCTCTCACCTCAGTTTAATTTCATTTGTCCAGTTTAACCATCCAGCCTTACATACGGTACAGATCTTCTGCACTCCTGATTGTCCAGGATGGTTCCCTCTGAGATCCAGCTCCTTCATGTATGAACGGTTTGATCTCAGAGCTTCAGCCAGAGCAGCAAAGCCTTTCTCTCCTACACCACAATCTGATAATCTGCAGAAAGAACACAAGAAACATTCTCTATCAAACCTCAGTGTCAGAAAATGTTGGTACAAGGTATAAACTCTGATAAAAACAGCAAGGAGTGATTTAGAATTATTGCTCTGCCTTATAATTTATGTATTTAAGTTTATATAAATGTAATTTATTTATATATTTTTTTATAAGAAACATAAAATTGACATAAATCCTTGTCTTTATGAACATTGATTTTTGATTCAGGGTCAGAGTAATAGTGAAACAGGAAAAGACCTTCCACAAACTGTTGTCACAAAGGAAAAAGCATTTAACTGTTTTATTTTTATAAAACCCCAAATCAGAAAAAGTTGGGACAGGATGGAAAATGTAAATAATAAAAACACAGAGTTTCTTACACTGACTTTGACTTTTATTTGATGTCAGACAGAATGAACCTGAGATATTTCATCTTTTATCTGCATTTATTAATAAACATCCATTCCTGGAATGCTGATTCATCTGACCAGAATACAGGTTTCCACTGTGTGATGGTCCATCCTAGATGCCTCCAAGCCCAAAGAAGTGGACGCCGCTTCTGGACATGGTTAACATAAGGCTTCTTTTTTTGTGGTAAGTTAGTTATCACCCCTTTTCATTTTGTTGTTTCCTATGGGTGATGATGGGTGATCTGGGGTTTTTATATCCGCACCACAACGAAATGGTTCCACAGTCACAAAATAAATCACAACTATTTTCAAACCTAATGTGTTTTTCCTCCATCAGATTCCACTGGTGGGTCACAGTGGCAGTAAGCTGAGAAGGTCAGTCTAAACATCTATATTCTTGGCCACAGAATATATCACTGCTCCTACAGGTGGATCTTCAGATGTTCCAAAAGCACCTTTAAGATGTAAGACCTTCAGTGTTTCCTGGATCTACACCATGATCTCCATCCAGTGAGTTGTGCCTGAAGCTCCACTAGGCAGGACTATTGATTAGTGGGTATCTGTATGTGACTGGTTCCTCTTTATTCAAAGTGATGGCTCTACTCAGACGTTCTCCAATGACTCCTCCATTGTTGGATGTATCACCAAGGACAACGAGGAGGAGTACAGAGGACTGATCGAGAGCTTCACTACAAGGTGCAGTGAAAATCATCTGAAGCTCAACATCAGCAAGACTAAAGAGATTGTGGTAGATTACCAGAGGAATAGAAACACCCCTGCCCGTGTTCTCATACAGGGAAAGGAGGTGGAGAGGGTGGACTCCTACAGGGAGTCCTACAGAGCTCTTTTGACCCACCACAAAACTACAAAGACTCCATAATTGCTCCTGATGTCCTGATGCTGCCTTGTTGTGAACAAGAACCTAATGTACTTTAACTCATTTACTAGGAGCAGGTTCTTTTCCGTCACCTGAAGGAAACCTTAACTTAGAGGTGCTGTTACTTTACTGCATAGGCAAAGATTTGTCAATGCCGAGTTTTGAACTGAGGAGTTCAGACTTGGTGACCAGACACTCACCTGTGAACAGTAACACTGTGTCCTGTGGTTTACTCAACACCATGAGATGTTGTGGATTACAGTGTAGATTATATACATTACCTTAGAACCTCCAGTTTACACTCTTTCTTCTTCAGTCCTTCACAGAGCTTCTTTACTCCAGAGTTCTGTAGGTTGTTGTTGCTCAGGTCCAGCTCTCTCAGACCGGAGGATCCTGATCTCAGAACTTCAGATAGAGCTGAACAGCTCTCCATCGTTAGATCATCGTCATTAATCCTAAACACAACAGAAACCCCCGAATTTATTTGTCATCATCAGGTTCTACATGGAGTACCAGCCTGTAATGATGGCGCTGGATAAAAGAAGCACTTGAAGAATAATGAAGTGTGACGTTCGTGTGAGAGCACAGAAATTATCAGTGCTAATAAACTACAAACACGAGCAGCTGAAGAGTGAAATACTGACTGGAGTTTCTGCAGTTTGCAGTGAGAGTCCTGCAGAAACACTGAGAGAAGCTTCACTCTGGAATCTCCTGATATCCCCCCTGGGTTCCTCTCCAGCTTCATCTGGGTCAGTATTAAGGGGTTCTGACCCAGAGTGGAATAAAGAGAGGTGTAGACTTCTTCTGCTCTTGGAGACTTTAATAACCTGCAGAGAGAAAGAAAAAAAACAAAAAACTTTGTAATAACATGTTTTATTAACGGTCAGCTACTTGTACTACTTATGGTATATACAGTATATACAATGGGGCCAAAAAGTATTTAGTCAGCCACTGACTGTGCAAGTTCTCCTAATTAGAAAGATGAGAGAGGTCTGTAATTTTCATCATAGGTACACTTCAACTATGAGAGACAAAATGAGAAAAAAAAATCCAGGAAATCACATTGTAGGATTTTTAAAGAATTTATTTGTAAATTATGGTGGAAAATAAGTATTTGGTCACCCACAAACAAGCAAGATTTCTGGCTCTCACAGACCTGTAACTTCTTCTTTAAGAAGCTCTTCTGTCCTCCACTCGTTACCTGTATTAATGGCACCTGTTTGACCTCGTTATCTGTATAAAAGACACCTGTCCACAGCCTCAAACAGTCAGACTCCAAACTCAACCATGGCCAAGACCAAAGAGCTGTCGAAGGACACCAGGAAGAAAATTGTAGACCTGCACCAGGCTGGGAAGAGTGAATCTACAATAGGCAGCAGGTTGGTGTGAATAAATCAACTGTTGGAGCAATTGTAAGAAAATGGAAGACATACAAGACCATTGATAATCTCCCTCGATCTGGGGCCCCACGCAAGATCTCATCCCGTGGGGTCAAAATGATCATGAGAACGGTGAGCAAAAATCCCAGAACTACACAGAGGGACCTGATGAATGACCTGCAGAGAGCTGGGACCAAAGTAACAAAGGCTAGCATCAGTAACACACTACACCGAGAGGGACTCAAATCCTGCAGTGCCAGGCGTGTCCCCCTGCTTAAGCCAGTACATGTCCAGGCCCGTCTGAAGTTTGCCAGAGAGCATATGGATGATCCAGAAGAGGATTGGGAGAATATCATGTGGTCAGATGAAACCAAAATGGAACTTTTTGGTAAAAACTCAACTCGTCGTGTTTGGAGGAAGCAGAATGCTGAGTTGCATCCCAAGAACACCATACCTACTGTGAAGCATGGGGGTGGAAACATCATGCTTTGGGGCTGTTTTTCTGCAAAGGGGACAGGACGACTGATCCGCGTTAAGGGAAGAATGAACGGGGCCATGTATCGTGAGATTTTAAGCCAAAACCTCCTTCCATCAGTGAGAGCATTGAAGATGGAACGTGGCTGGGTCTTCCAGCATGACAATAATCCCAAACACACCGCTCGAGCAACGAAAGAGTGGCTCCGTAAAAAGCATTTCAAGGTCCTGGAGTGGCCTAGCCAGTCTCCAGACCTCAACCCCATAGAAAATTTGTGGAGGGAGTTGAAAGTCCGTGTTGCCCAGCGACAGCCCCAAAACATCACTGCTCTAGAGGAGATCTGCATGGAGGAATGGGCCAAAATACCAGCTACAGTGTGTGCAAACCTGGTGAAGACTTACAGGAAACGTTTGACCTCTGTCATTGCCAACAAAGGTTATGTTACAAAGTATTGAGTTGAACTTTTGTTATTGACCAAATACTTATTTTCCACCATAATTTACAAATAAATTCTTTAAAAATCCTTGAAGTGTACCTATGATGAAAATTACAGACCTCTCTCATCTTTCTAAGTAGGAGAACTTGCACAATCAGTGGCTGACTAAATACTTTTTGGCCCCACTGTATATGATACACTCCGAGTTTGATGAACGTTCTCATGTAAAAATATACAAACTAAAGGTATAAAAATGAGGTTCCATCAAAGCAACACAAATTTAGAACACAGTTAATACAAGTGGTTCATTCATTCATTCTTAGTAACCACTTCATCCTGACTGAGGTTGTGGTGGGAGTGAAGCCTGTGGGTCACAGTCCATTAGAGGGCATTAACAATTTAGAGCAGCCAATCCACCTACTTGCATTTTATGGTAAGTTTGGCTAAATGAAGTAACCAGAGGGGTTGCTGACAAGTCTAAACCTAGATATGCTAATACACTAATGTGATTAATCTCACTGTTAGTAATGATTTAAGGTGGTACAGATGTAAGAAAAAGTTTGTAAATCCTTTGGAATCACATGGAGCAGCATTATCATCAAATGTTGTTTTATCCTTCATTTACAATAATAACTGATTTTATTTGTGTAGCATGATTTGTTTATGCTAGAAATTCCTAAATGATGTAAAGTTTCTCCTCACTGTTGTACGAGCCCAGCAGCAGAACATTGTTCTGAGTGTTAAATAAAGAGATACAAAGAGGTGAGGAGAACACTGAGGTGCTAATATTTATTATCAGTTCAGGTGGAGTCGGTTTGTTTAAAGTAATCAATTCATGCTACAGGGTTCACAAACTTTCCCTCACACATAATATATAAGTGGATGCTTCAGATAAAGGAGTAGAAATAAAAAAAAAGTCATTTATTTTCTCTCACCTCAGTGTCTTCAGTTTACAGTCATCGAGCAGTTTTACTCCTGAATCTCCAGGATGGTTCCCTCTGAGATCCAGCTCCATCAGCTCTGATGATGGGTTTGATCTCAGAGCTACAGCCAGAGCAGCATAACCTTCCTCTCTTACACCACAATATGATAATCTGCAGAAATAAGAAAATATGTAATTATTTAAATGTACTGTTAGTTCATCATTTTCTTTCTCATGAATAATGAGTTTCTTCAAGTAGAAAAAGCACAACACCAATGATCTGGTAATAAATAAATTATAATAAAATACTAACGTGAGTTTGTGGAGTTTGAACTGTGTATTCTTCAGTAGATGAGAGATCTGAATCACTCCTGAATCTCCTAGATGATTGTTACTCAGATCCAGATCTTTCAGGTGTGATGGATTTACATCAAGAGCTGATTTCAGATCAGTACAACTTTTATCTGTAATGCTGCAGTTCCTCAAGCTGCAGAGAGAGAAGAAGAACATCTGAATAAAAGTATTTACAAATAATATAATATTATAAGCTACATGTTGGTGGGTGTAAAATTAAAGCATGTCTGTTCCTCTTGAGGATTTTCTTCCCTGACTGTTCCTGGAAGGTTTTATTTACTCTGCAGGGTTTAAGACTCAGTTGAGGTTTAGATCTTGTTCATCAGGCTGTTTTCTGATTATGTTTTATATATATCTTGCCCACATGAACCATCCAGGAGGAAATTCATGATTATTTAACAACAAATTATTAGGATGCCTGCGGTAGCTGGTGAACGACTCCCGGGTTCCCAGCGAAGCAGGCGTTACAGAGCTCAGGAAACAAAGGCTTCATATAGGAAGCCATCCAATTAGCACTGATCGCCCGCAGCTGTGAGCTGGCTTATTTAAGCCAGCTCTGCGCAGCAGCGGGCGTCGCACCTTTTGTTCTTTTCTCTCTCAGTGGCAGCTCGCCCACGCTCCTTTTTAGGGTCAGCAGGTATCCCCGGGTGGCATTTAGGCCAGTCGGGTGTGTAGACTGAAAGGTCGAGGTAAATAGCTTTGCTTTTTCTCCTCTAGGGCCAGTGTGGTGTGACGCCATGCAGTCCTCGTACTGCTTTTGTTTCTCGTATGCCGGGTTTGCGCTAGCGGCTTTGCTAAAAGTTAGCATCAGACTCCGGTGAAAGCTGTTTCTAATAGCTCATTACTGTTATTGTGTCCCGATCTCGCAACCGCTGGGTGGCGACGCCGTAAAGCACTCGGCTGGCGAGCCTACATCCCCGGTTCGAATCCCGACCATAGCTGTGTTTGTCCTCGCTAATTAAATTTCTCTCTTTTTCAGATCGGCGCGCTTTTCTCTTGGAGCCCTGTTAAAGTGTTCGCCGATTGTGCTCCGCCTTGACCACTGCTTCCTGGGCTGGTCTGCAGCGAGCGTTTTCTCCTATTGCGGGCCTACTGCAGCGCTTATCAGCGCTTCTCGTTTAATTTATACCCGCGCTCTAATAGCGTGGTGGTAACGCACCCAGCGTGCACCGGCGCAACCCTGGTTCACGTCCCTCCTCATATTTATTTCTTTTCCTTTTTTCAGTTTCCATTGTCCGCAGCATTAGCGACATCATCTGCGTTTCCGATTGTTTTTGTTGTTCCAGTTTTTATCTTTCTTTTGTATTTTGCTTTAAAAAATAAAATTATTCTTTTATTTTAAAAAATCTGCGTTTGAGTCCTACCTTCTCCCACGTAACACAAATAAGTGAGATTTTATTTTTATTGCACACTCGCTTCTGATGGCTGCAGCCGGAAACGCTAACAGCGCTAACGATGCTATCAGCGCTACCGGTGTGACCGGCATGCACACGGAGCATGTTGGAACGCAGAGAGCCCTCATCATCAGGGAGAGTGATGTACGGAGAGCTTTCAGGAGAGTGAACACCAGGAAAGCAGCAGGACCGGACGGGATCGCCGGCCGAGTCATCAAAGCCTGCGCGGACCAGCTAGCACCGGTGTTCACGATGATCTTCAACCTGTCCCTGACCCAGTGCATCGTACCAGCGTGCTTCAAACAGTCCGTCATCGTTCCAGTCCCGAAGAAGAACCAGCCAGCCTGCCTTAATGACTTTCGCCCAGTGGCCCTGACATCAGTCGTGATGAAGTGGTTCGAGAGGATCATCAGAGACTTCATCACCTCATCACTTCCGGACTCTATGGACCCTTTACAGTTTGCATACCGCCACAACCGTTCCACAGACGATGCCATCACCTACCTGCTTCACACTACACTAACACACCTGGACGCTGGGAGGGGTAATTATGTTAAAATGCTGTTTGTTGACTACAGCTCAGCATTTAACACGATTATCCCCTCTACACTAACCATCAAGTTGGAGAACCTGGGACTTCATCCATCCTTGTGTCACTGGATCTCTAACTTTTTGACGGACAGACCACAAGCTGTGCGGGTAGGAAAACACATCTCACCCACACTCACCCTTAGCACTGGCTCCCCCCAGGGCTGTGTCCTGAGCCCCCTGCTGTACTCACTGTACACATATGACTGTGTGGCCACTTCCAGCTCTACCACCATTGTCAAGTTTGCTGACGACACTGTTGTGGTGGGCCTGATCTCTAACAACGATGAGAGGGCCTACCTAGAGGAGATTAAACACCTGGAGGACTGGTGCCAGGACAACAATCTCCTCCTTAATGTCAGCAAGACCAAGGAGCTGATAGTGGACTGCAGCATAAAGCAAGAGAGGAACTATCACCCTGTTATGATCAGTGGTACCGCAGTGGAAAGAGTAGACAGTTTCAAGTACCTTGGAGTTCACATCTCTGAAGACCTGTCATGGTCTTGCCACACCACTGCGCTGGCAAAGAAGGCCCGTCAGCGTCTTTATCACCTCAGACGCTTAAGGGACTTCAAACTACCATCCAAGGTGCTTCGTAACTTCTACACCTGCACCATTGAATCCATCATAACGGGAAACATCACAACCTGGTTCGGAAACAGCACCAAGCAGGATAGGCAGACTCTACAGAGGGTGGTGCGTTCAGCTGAACACATAATCCGGACTGAGCTTCCTGACCTGCAGTCCATATACAGGAAACGGTGCTGGACAAGGGCCAGGAGGATAGTAAAGGACCCCAGTCATCCCAGTAATGGACTGTTTTCTTTGTTACGGTCTGGGAAGCGTTTTCGTGCTCTAAAAGCCAAAACGGAGAGGATGAGAAGAAGCTTTTTCCCACAAGCTATTCGAGTCCTCAACGAAAATAGCATTTAGGACCAATTTACACAACTTGCACAATCTAATTTATATGTATGTGTATATATGTGTGACAAAAGGGTGACAGCAAAGGTCAAAGGAAAAGTTTACAGGACAGTGGTGAGACCAGCTATGTTGTATGGTTTGGAGACAGTGGCATTGACAAAAAGACAGGAGAAGGAACTGGAAGTGGCAGAAATGAAGATGTTGAGGTTCTCCTTGGGAGTGACAAGGATGGATAAGGTTAGGAATGAGATAATCAGAGGTACAGCACAGGTTAAACAACTAGGAGATAAAGTTAGAGAGGCCAGACTGAGATGGTTTGGACATGTCCAGAGGAGGGACAACGGGTATATTGGTAGAAGGATGTTAGATATGCAGCTGCCAGGAAAAAGACAAAGAGGAAGACCAAAGAGGAGGTATATGGATGCAGTTAGAGAGGACATGGAAGTATTTGGGGTGAGGACAGAGGACGCAGTGGACAGAGTGAGATGGAGGAGGATGACTCGCTGTGGGGACCCCTGAAAAGGGAAAAGCCGAAAGAAGAAGAAGAAGTGTATATATGTGGACATATGTATGTGTATATAAGTATATGCGTGTATACTGTTTTATATGTATGTGTATGTATATGTATAGATTAGTATTTGTGTATTTATTATTTATCACATCTGAATAGCATTATGTAACATTATGTGCTGCACTACTTGTCACTTTACACACTTGTTCACTTTAAATTGCCCTTTGTAATTATATTGTTAATTCTTCTAATGTTCACTTTACTTTAAATTGCTCTTTTTAATTATATTGTTAATTTTTCTAATGTTTCTAGATTCTTACTTTTAAAAAACATTCTATATTTTTTGTATAATATATTTTTTAACTATTTTGTAGTTTTTGTAATTACTGTGGCGGAGCAGTCACTAAAGCATTTCACTGCCAGATGTGACAAATAAACCTTGATTTGATTTGATTTGATTTTTGATGACATTTATTTACATTCTATTTGTGTTTTTTGCTATACAAGAAACTAGTTTAGAAAAAAAATGTCCCATTCTAAACTAGATTATTATTTTAACAAATCAGACACATTGAAAATGCTTGAACATTTTTTTCAGTCATGGTGATTAAATCTTTTCCTTAATTCTCCTTTAATTTGCAGAAGCAGAAGGACCAGGCGCTTCCAGAGCAGCATAATTTAGGGATAAAACTTTTAACGACTGATGAGAAGTCGACAGTTTGTGTTGATTGTTGATAAAACGTATCAGCAGATGTGCATTTGATCGGCTAAGTTTAATGAAACACTCAAGAACTCCTGAAGCAGTGGCTTTGGTATATCAACCCATTTTTTTCTTACATATCAGGAAGTCCCACAGGAGATTTTTCTTTTTTAATTGTATAAAATATCCAGTCTACATCCTAAATAAACTCTATCTTAAGGTTGACACATTTCCAAATGAGGAGATTTTGATACTGTTGTATTGGTTCGGTTACCAGTTGATAAACTGATCATGGTGGGCTAATAGAACTAGAGTAAAGGCCAGTGTTTAATTCAACTTGTATTATGGTCTTTTCTAAAGAAATAAATATTTACATTTAAGGCATCTAGCAGACGATGTTCATAAACAACTTACAATTGTGACTGAATACAATCCAAGCAATTGAGGGTTAAGGACCTTGCTCAAGGACCCAACAGTAACTAATAGTGATAGGGTTTGAACCAGTGAAGAGCTGGTACACTAGGCAGTGTCATCACTGTTCATTTCTATTAAATATGTGTATATAATAATATTACTGAACTTACTTGAGTTGTTTCAGTCTGTATTGATGATTCTGCAGTAGAGGAACGAGCTCCTTCACTCCTGAGTTTCCTATGGGATTTTTACTCAGATCCAGATCAGTCAGGTGTGATGGGTTTATACTGAGAGCTGAAACCAGAGTAGTGCAGTCGTTCTCTGTTAAGCTGCACCCACACAACCTGCAGAGAGAGGGCGCTATTAGAAACTGTCTTTTCTTGTTTGATTTAGGGATGAGCAATCAGAGTAATGAAGAAGTCTTTCAAAGAAAATGGAGACGAGGAGTCGACTCTTTCTGCACTGGGAGTCTCTCACGACCCTTCCTCTAATAAGAGAATGTTAGCTGCATCTAAGGAGTGCTGCAGCTCTGGGGTATGTCTTCTGTTGTAAGAGGGAGTGGACAAAGATAATAGATCCGTTAAAGATCTTTTATAAACAGCTGCACTGTGTGTCCCAGTAGCAATAGCTTTGTAACCTTTACACTGGTAGATTTTAATGACTTTGTTTGCATCTTAATTTGAATCTCTTTAGAATGTGGTAAACAAAGAAATGTGATAAATGTGCAAAAATATAAGAAATGAAGAAATGTGTAACTACAGTTTCACCACACTGTACAGTAATAATCTACAGAGAGAAAGAGGATCATGTCAAATCATAAATCTGATCTGATCCGGTCACATTCTGCACAAGATTCTGAAAGTAAGTAAGTAAGTAAGTAAGTAAGTAAGTAAGTAAGTAAAATTTATTTATATAGCACTTTTCACAGATAAGAATCACAAAGTGCTTTACAAAAACATTGCATGACAAAATATATACACTCATCTACATAATAAAATACAAGATAAAATAAATTAAACAACAACAATAATAATAATAAATAAAAAACAAATAAATGAAAAATAAATAAATAATTCATTCAACATTATACAAATGCCTGCTTGAAAAGATAAGTCTTTAGTTGTTTTTTTTTAAAAGAATCTACAGAATCTGCAGATTTTAAAAAATATTTTTTGAAAGTACAGTTTACATTTCTTATTTTACACCTTTTACATCCTACAGATGTTTGTTTTGTTTTATTAGGATTGTAACGTCATGTTTTACACTTTGGTCACTTATGACAGGAATGGTAGTTACTCACCACACAAGATTCATCACTTCACAAGTTTGTATCCAACACAGTCATGGACAATTTTGTATCTCCAATTTACCTCACTTACACGCTTTTGTACTGTGGGAGGAACCCGGAGCACCCGGAGGAAACCCACGCAGACACAGGGAGAACATGCAAACTCCACACAGAAAGGACCCAGACCACCGTGTCTTACAGCATACCTGTCAAGTTTTGGATTTAAAAATAAGGGAAATTTTACGCCGCACGCTTCGAGCCGTCCCACCAGCCCAACCGAGGTTCAGTATCCCTTACATTTTAAGACAGGTTTACAAGAAATCTAAAATAACCACCTGTAAACCACTTACAAACTACAATTAGATTATCAGAATCTGATAGGCCTACCTTTGTTGACACTGAAATGCTGTGGACATTCCTACATATGTAATTCTTATAATACAGCCTATAAATGAAAACACAGTTACAAACCTTACAGAATTCATAACTCTGCCCCATCCTGCTCCTCTTTAGAAAGGTAAATTTGATGTCCCATTTAGATATTTACATGCAGTCTTTACTTTTTTTGGCAGGAATGCCCTCTCTCTCCTTGCATCCATCCATCTCTTCCTGTTCCAGGTTTGTTCCCGCTGTCCGCACTGACCTCGTGAGAACTGCCACTTGCAGCAGCCTGGGTGGCAGTTCTCGCGAGGTTAGTGACATTTCAGTTTGGAGAGGCACAGGAATGTTTTTTTAATTATAATTGTAGTATTGTGTAAAGGAAACATAAAAATACTTACCTGTAATGGGGAGCTGAACCTGTGGGAGGAACTGTTACCTTTTGTTATTGTTGTGGTGCGGTTAAAGGAGGGTCAGAAGAAAGTTACCGTTCTGAGAGTTTGCACATGACTTTATTGCTTATCTGAGATTTGTTGGTTAATAATAAAGACACTTAAATATATTATATTTGGATGTGATGATTGAAGATACCACAATAAAATAATACGGGAAATTTACGGGAAAATACTAATACGGGAAGACGGCGGGAAAGAGGGGTAAAATACGGTAGTTTCCCGGCCAAAACGGGAGACTTGACAGGTATGCTTACAGATGTAAAAAAAGGAAAATCACAAACAAAAAATCAAGGTTTAATCAATAGCGATGCATGTTCCTAAAAACTTACTTTACTGATTAAAAACATCTGTAATATTACAAAACATTAAAAAACTTATTTGGAGAAATAATGTGGATTTTACACTGTATCTGCATTGTTCCGTTTGATGTTAGACAAAATAGTGAATATTTCTTAGGAAATGTAGGACACTGACGGAGTAAGTAAAAAAAAATAGAAAAATAGGTAATTAATTATTTTTTTCAGGCACTGTACATGATTTACAGCCTGAAATAAAATAAAACATTAAAACAGTTTGCTTTAAATATTTAAGTAATAATCATTTGTTACCTCCTGGATGAGTGCAGCACAAATACATTTAGTGGCTGAATTGTTCACCCTTCAGCTCATTTAATCTAAATTAATTGCTGTTTAATAACTTACCCCAGTGTCTTCAGTTTACAGTTTGGATTCTGCAATAGATCATAGAGCTTCTGTACTCCTGAATCTCCAGGATCGTTCCCTCCGAGATCCAGCTCCATCAGCTCTGATGATGGGTTTGATCTCAGAGCTACAGCCAGAGCAGCATAACCTTCCTCTCTTACACCACAATATGATAATCTGCAGAAATCATTCATCAGAGTTTCTACATTTACTTTAAATTATATTTCATTGCATTCATTTTCAGGATGAAAATATTTCATGTTTTGTCTGGTCTTTTTTCAGATTTGGGGTTGTAACATTTTAAGGAGTAATAAAAGTAATACAACAACATTTCTATTAGTTACATTTTACAAATCAGACATTTATTTAATTTCATCACTCAATATTACCAAAATATACTGAACAAAAATATAAACGAAACACTTTTGCTTTTGCTCCTATTTTTCATGAGCTGAACTCAAAGATCTAAGACTTTGTCTATGTACACAAAAGGCCTTTTTCTCTTAAATATTGTTCACAAATTTGTCTAATTCTGTGTTAGTGAGCACTTCTCCACCTCACAGGTGTGGCATATCAAGATGCTGATTGGACAGCATGATTATTGCACAGGTGTGCCTTAGGCTGGTCACAATAAAAGGCCACTCTAAAATGTGCAGTTTTATCACACACCACAATGCCACAGATGTCGCAGGTTTTGAGGGAGCGTGCAATTGCCATGCTGACTGCAGGAATGTCCACCAGAGCTGTTGCTCGTGAATTGAATGTTCAGCCCTCTCCAAAGGCGTTTCAGAGAATTTGGCAGTGCATCCGGCTGGCCTCACAACCGCAGACCACATGTAACCACACCAGCCCCAGCCCTCCACATCCAGGATCTTCACCTCCAAGATCGTCTGAGACCAGCCACCCGCACAGCTGCTGCAACAATCGGTTTGCATAAGCAAAGAATTTCTGCACAAACTGTCAGAAACCGTGTCAGGGAAGCTCAACTGCATGCTCGTCGTCCTCATCGGGATCTCCACCTGACTGCAGTTCGTCGTTGTAACCAACTCGAGTGGGCAAATGCTCACATTCGATGGTGTCTAGTATGTTGGAGAGGTGTTCTCTTTACGGATGAATCCTGGTTTTCACTGTACAGGGCAGATGGCAGACTGTGTGTATGGCGTCGTGTGGGTGAGCGGTTTGCTGATGTCAGCGTTGTGAATCGAGTGGCCCATGGTGGAGGTGGGGTTATGGTATGGGCAGGCGTATGTTATGGACCCCTTCCCAATACAGTAAAACTGCAAATTTTAGAGTGGCCTTTTATTGTGGCCCACCTACATTTACATTTTCAGTATTTAGCAGACGCTTTTATCCAAAGCGACTTACACAATGATCTGAACACGATGCGCAATTGAGGGTTAAGGGCCTTGCTCAGCAGGGACCCAAGAGTGGCAACTTGGTGGTGGCAGGGCTTGAACCGGCAACCTTCTGTTTACTAGTCCAGTGCTCACTAACACAGAATTACACAAATTTGTGAACAATACTTAAGAGAAGAAGGCATTTTGTGTACATATACAAAGTCTTAGATCTTTGAGTTTAGCTCATGAAAAATGGGAGCAAAAACAAGTGTTGCATTTATATTTTTGTTCAGTATAGTTAAGTAAAATGTATTTATATAGCACTTTTCATAGATAAGAATCACAAAGTGCTTTCCAAAAACTTTACATGACATAAAATGTACACACACATCTACATAATAAAACACACAGCATACAATACAATAAAATATCAAAGTTTAATGAAGAAAGATTTTCATGGAGCATCCTATTTATTCCACATAACTGCATGTATAATGGAGGGTGTATGTATAGTTGGTCGACATTGAACTGTAGTGGTATTTGTGCTTGAGGTGCATTTGGTTGTTGTTGTATTTATGTTGAGGGCACTGAACGATTCAGACGTACCTCACACTTTGTAGTTTACAGTTTGGATTCTTAAGTAGATCAGAAATGAGTCTGATTCCTGAATCCTGAATCTGATTGTTACTCAGGTCGAGTTCTCTCACAGTGGAGGAATCTGATGATAGAACTTGGAACAGAGCTGAACATCCTTCATCTGTCAGATTACACTGACTGAGTCTGAAAATACAATCAAGCAAAAGAAAGGGGGAAATTAAATGATTTGTTAATCTGTGATTTGTTAATTCTACTGAATATTTATTTAACTGATGAAAGTAAAAACAAAGATTTTCACTTGTCAAATTTGTACTTTGCAAATATAAAAACATTTAGAATTTAATGCCTGCATCACACTCAAAACGTCGAGACAGCGGCGTGTTTACCCCTGTGTAATAGTGTTTTAGGTTGCATTTCTTGCAGTGGTGAACTGTGTTAATAGACAGTGGTTTTCTGAAGTTCTCTTAAGCTCATGTAGATATTTATTACAGTAGGATGATCATTTAATAGTGTTTCCTGCTTTGCTCTAAATACATTTTCTCCAGATTGCTTGAAGCTTTTCACAATTATTTGCCATCTTGCACTGACAAATGTAAAATGTTTCTGAAATTTTTTTTTCCTTTTTCTACCCCTTTAGTGCATCCAATTGTTCAATTTGCATTGTGCTTCCTCTCTGTCTATGCTGAAACCTGCCCTGACCGATGAGATCAAGCTAACCCACATCCCCTCCGACATATGAACAGCAAGCCGGATGCATCTTTGCCACCCACACATGTATGAGTTTGTCGCCACCTAGCGTTGCATGCGGAGAGACACACCCTAAGGGCACTCTTCCTCATCTCTGTGCAGGCACCTATAATCAGCCGACAGAGGTCCTAATCGCATTCTGACAGAGAGAGACCCACATCCGTTTCTTTGTCCGGCCCCCCAACTGAGCAACTGGCCAATCATTGCTCAAACAGCCGCCCAGCTTCGAACCGGTGAAGCAAAGCTGGATTTGATACGGTGTATCTGGAATCCAGCTCTGGTTGCAGCGTGTCTTTTTACTGCTGCGCCACCTGAGCGGCCAAATGTTTTTGAATTAAGTGAAATTTTTTTATACCCAATCATGATTTCCTCACCTATTACCCGTTCAGCAGCTAATTGTGGAATGTTTCAGAAATTGTGTAATATGAATATTTTAAAAACCTTTTTTTTAATTTTGCCTCTGTCCCAACCTTCTGAGTGCATTGCAGGCATCAAATTCTATTTGTTTATAGTAAGAAAGGACAATGAAGTTGGTAAGAAAAAAAGAAACGTTAGCAATTTTTTTCGTACCTTTGTCAGTTAAATAAATGTTTATGTGGAATTGGGCTGTCTGTGGGGAGGTGTATGGCGCCACATCAATGTCAAAACTAGAGGGCGCAACTTTTAACATTTTGCGTGTGTAAATATCCCTCTCGCGAGTGCAAATGTGAAACTCGCGAGCACAAAAAGAGGAATTGCGTGCGCACTGATCATAATATCGCTCTCAAACTGTCTTTTTTACTCTGGAATGTTGTTTTTCTGCTCGATTTCATTGTTGTGCGCGCGCACGAAAGCAAATTGCGCTCGGCTGCTCTTTCTGCGCTAGAGAAATTTTTGCGCTTGAGTCTTGAAAGGGGCGGTTTTGACAGTATGGGGGCGGAGTCAGGGCCGTCTCTATCAGCGAATGCTCTATGCACGCCAGATCAACTTCCGGTATTCAGACGCCGGTCGTCAACAAGCAGATATTCGTTAGGCATGGCTCTCTTTTACACTTGTTTTCTTCAAGATTAACCTCGTCTGACAGTGAACGATTTTAAATGTACAACTCCAGCTACATTGACAAATACGAAGGTAAGTACATTTGCAAGCATTTCCTTATAACCATGCAAGTAGGCTAGTTGTAAACTGGTTAGTGGTTGTTTTGCTAGACTAGACAAACACTATATCTAGCTTGACAGACCAGTATTAAGATTCATGTTTTAGTTAGCTTTGAAGCATACCGTTAAAATTTTATTTTGATGCATCTTCTCCTTGCACAGTGTCAGGTGTGTGTGTGTGTGTGTGTGTGTGTGTGTGTGTGTGTGTGTGTGTGTGTGTGTGTGTGTGTGTGTGTGTGTGTGTGTGTGTGTGTGTGTGTGTGTGTGTGTGTGTGTGTGTGTGTGTGTGTGTGTATATATATATATATATACAGTATATATATATATAAAATGTATGTGTGTTCAATTCCCAGGTGGAGTGGTCTGGGTTCTTTCTGTGTGGAGTTTTCATGTTCTCCCTGTATCCATGTGGATTTCCTCCGGGTGCTCCTGTTTCCTCCAACAGTGCAGAAGTGTGTAAGTGAGGTGAACTGGAGACACTAAATTGTCCATGACTGTGTTTGATATTAAAACTGATGAATTGAACTGATGAATCTTGTGTAATGAGTAACTACCGTTTCTGTCATGAATGTAACCAAAGTGTAAAACATGACTTTAAATTCCTAATAAAACATAAAACAAACTTAACATATTTGACTGGATATATTACCAATTTACACTCAATCTTTTGATTAAGTGTAAAAAGTTTTGTTTGCCAATATATTAATTAGTTATCTTTTATTTATTATCAAATGTTATATGTCAGACCTTTAAATTTTCATGTCAATTGATTAATTTGATGTTACAGTAATAACATGTCTTTCTCCAAAAAAACATTTTTGTAGTAAATGTGAGGAGGAACTTTTATTTTTTTTTATTCTTATGTTTCTTACGGTAGGTTATCAAGACATAATCATTACAGAATGTATCAGTGTCAAGCTGGCAGCAATGGGCTATCAAATACAGTACAGGCCAAAAGTTTGGACACACCTTCTCATTCCTGTGGTTTTTCTTAATTTTTTTTAAATTTTCTACATTGTAGATTAATACTAAAGACGTCCAAACTATGAAGGAACACATATGGAATTATGTAGTAAACAAAAAAGTGTTAAACAAACCAGAATATGTTTTATATTTTAGATTCTTCAAAGTAGCCATCTTTTGCTTTAATGACAGATTTGCACACTCTTTGAAATTTTCTCAACCAGCTTTATTAGGTTTCCACCTGGAATGGTTTTCAATTAATGTTTGTGCCTTGTCTAGAGTGAATTTTTGGAATTTGTTGCTTTTTTAATGTGTTTGAGACCATCAGTTGGGTTATGCAGAGGTAGAGTTGGTAAAATATAAAATATATTCTGGTTTGTTTAACACTTTTTGGTTCACTACATAATTCTTCATAGTTTGGATGTCTTCAGTATTAATCTACAATGTAGAAAATAAAAATAATCAAGAAAAAACATTGAACAGAAGGTGTGTCCAAACTTTTGGCCTGTACTGTATATATGCTGTTCAATTCAAAACCTTGTATCATGTTACAAAAGAGAAAAAAATGACTTTCATTTAAAGTTAAATGTAAAAAGATTTTATTTCAAGTCTTTAACACCATTCAAGTGGTCTATTCATCTTGAAATAAATGCTAAACAACTGCCAGATTCACAAAACGTGAGAAACGGCAAAGGTGGAGATAAACTGTTTTACACACTCAATATGGACAAGTATTGAAACACCAGCTCATTTATTGTTTCTTCTGATATCTATCTATCCATCCATCTATCACTGATTAGCCATAACATTAAAACCACCTCCTTGTTTCTACACTCACTGTCCATTTTATCAGCTCCACTTACCATATAGAAGCACTTTGTAGTTCTACAATTACTGCCTGTAATCTGTTTCTCTGTATGCTTTGTTAGCCCCCCTTTCACCCTGTTCTTAAATAATCAGAACCCCCACAGAGCAGGTATTATTTAGGTGGTGGATCATTCTCAGCACTGCAGTGACACTGACATGGTGGTGGTGTGTTAGTGTGTGTTGTGCTGGTATGAGTAAATAAGACGATAAATACAGCGCCCGGTGGGCAGCGTCCTGTGACCACTGATGAAGGTGTAGAAGATGAACGACTCAAACAGCAGCAATAGATGAGCGATTGTCTCTGACTTTACATCTACAAGGTGGACCAACTAGGTAGGAGTGTCTAATAGAGTGGACAGTAAGTGGACACGGTATTTAAAAACTCCAGCAGCACTGCTGTATCTGATCCACTAATACCAGCACAACACACACTAACACACCACCACCATGTCAGTGTCACTGCAGTGCTGAGAATCATCCACCACCCAAATAATACCTGCTCTGTGGTGGTCCTGATTATTAAGAACAGAAAGGAGGCTAACAGAGTATAGAGAGAAACAGATGAACTACAGTCTGTAATTGTGGAACTGATAAAATAATCAAAGAGTGTAGATATAAAAGATATGTTTACATAATAAAGAGGCTTTTGTAGATTTTTTATGCTTTTGTTTAAACACAGAAATAGAGTATAAACTATAATATATATTTACAATATTTAAATGTGCACATTCTTTAAAAAAAATTGCAGTTAAAGGCGAGTGTTTAGCTTCATGCCTTGTCAAGTGGTCCAATCCGATAGTTCACATGCAAGCAAAACACAGTAAACAAACATAGCGATCACTGTGTCGAGCAACTTATGCTCTTTTACCCGTCGAATGCAGCGTTCAACATGAACCCTCAGAATGTTCCGATCCACCTCGATCTTGTGTTTGAAAAGGCAAACTCTATATATTCACCGCTATACGACATGTTGTGTTTAGAACTTTGCCGGGGGTTCTCACAAACCAGGAGCTAGACTGTCCGACTAAGGCTAAACGGAAACACGTCACAGAGCTTGCATTCGCTAATAGAGCCGTCCCTGACTCCGCCCCCAAACTGTCAAAACCGCCCCTTTCAAGACTCAAGCGCAAAAATTTGTCTTGCGCAGAAAGAGCAGCCGAGCGCAATTTGCTTTCGCACGCGCGCACAACAATGAAATCGAGTAGAAAAACAACATTCCAGAGTAAAAAAGACAGTTTGAGAGCGATATTATGATCAGTGCGCACGCAATTCTTCTTTTTGTGCTCGCGAGTTTCACATTTGCACTCGCGAGAGGGATATTTACACACGCAAAATGTTAAAAGTTGCGCCCTCTAGTTTTGACATTGATGTGGCGCCATAGAGGTGTTTAATTCAGACTTACCCCACAGTGTGTAGTTTACAGTTTGGATTGTTGAGTAGATCAGAAATGAGTCTGACTCCTGAATCCTGAATCTGATTGTTACTCAGGTCGAGTTCTCTCACAGTGGAGGAATCTGATGATAGAACTTGGAACAGAGCTGAACATCGTTCACCTGTCAGATTACACTGACTGAGTCTGAAAGTACAATCAAGCAGAAGAAAGTGTGAAATTAAATGATCAGTTATGTTATCAGTTATTCTTTATGTGAAGTTATACTGAGCCATAATTACCTGTGGATCTGGCTACTTAGCAAAAGTTTAAAAATTTAAAAACAACATTTAATAATAATAATAATTAATCATATGGGCCAGTGATAGCTCAGTGGTTAAGGTACTAGACCAGTAAAAAGAAGGTTGACGGTTCAAGCCCCGCCACCACCAAGTTGCCACTGTTGGGTCCCTGAGCAAGGCCCTTAACCCTCAATTGCTCATCATGTTCTGCGCATTGTGTAAGTCGCTTTGGATAAAAGCATCTGCTAAATGCTGAAAATTTAAGTAGATGTATTTTAGTAATAACAGTAATAATAACAAAAGATTCGTAAAATAAATAACTATACAACTGTAACTATAACTATATGCTGCGAAACAACTATACATATATATGTATGACAGTTGTGTAAAGTGCAGGTGCAAATAATAAATAATAATAACAGGTTCAAATGATGCTGGAGTAGAAGATCTGAGCAGCAAGATTTTTCTTTAAAAGGACCTGATGTTCTAGCAAATGGTGGAGAATGCAGCAATCTCAGTTCAGGTAAGTCATTTTGTATTATTGTATTATTAGCTAATTAGCTATTGTAGGCTGCTGGATCATTTCATGTATACAATGACTTATTTTAAAGAATATTAAGTGCTCAGTAACCCATAATATTGTACATCAAAAGGTCCTTTTCTTCTTTAAACTGAGTAATAAGAGTGTAAATAAGATCGGTCTCTGCTTTTGACTTGGCCTTAGTTTCTTACTGAGCTGATCTCCTGCACAGTATTACTCAACCTCCCAGACTACTAAGTACAAAAGAACCCAACAATTAATTAACTTTTTAACTACATTTACAAAACAGTGTGACCATATAATTGTGATTGCTGCAAACTTGTTCTTATACAGTAAAATTATAATTATTATTATCTACAGTTATGAAGTTGATAAGAAAAAGTCAGTAAATTCACCATTTACATAAAACATTTAGAATAACTCACCTGAGTGTGGTGGGTCTGCAGTGTGGATCGTTCAGTAGCTCTGAGAGCTTCTTCACTCCTGAATCTCCATGTATCTTCTGACTCAGATCCAGCTCTCTCTCTACTAACAGGTTTATACTCACAACCTTCTTTAGATCATTGAAAGCTTCTTCTGCAGCAGCACCCAACAACCTGCAGAAAGAGAAGAACCAAATCCCACAGATGGTCCATGAGACAGGAGTGAAGAAATCAACAATAACAACTGATTAGATACTTTTCAAACAGAAATATCCAAGTTACTAATATCCAAGGATGGACCTAAAGCTGTAGAACCAAAAGTCTGGCATGAATCATCATGATCTGAAATTCTTTTATAACCTATTACTTTAGTCATTACATCATAATACTAGAAAAGGTCTTTACCTCAATGTGTTCAGTTTAGATTCTGGATTATCTAGTAACTCATAGAGCGGTTTTACTCCTGAATCTCCAGGATGGTTCCCTCTGAGATCCAGCTCCATCAGCTCTGATGATGGGTTTGATCTCAGAGCTTCAGCCAGAGCAACATAACCTTCCTCTCCTACACCACAATCTGATAATCTGGAGAAGGAAGAAAATATTTAATTATTTAAATTTGCTGCTGGCTCATATTTTACTTTCATAGACAATAACTTTGTAAGAGGATACAATATCACAGCACTTTTATGGTCTAGTCATTTATAAAAACAAACATTAAATACTAACGTGAGTTTGTGGAGTTTGAACTGTGGATTCTTCAGTAGATGAGAGATCTGAATCACTCCTAAATCTCCTAGATGATTGTTACTCAGATCCAGATCTTTCAGGTGTGATGGATTTACATCAAGAGCTGATTTCAGATCAGTACAACTTTTATCTGTAATGCTGCAGTTCCTCAAGCTGCAAATAATAAAAACAAAGATTCTTCATAGTAAGTATGAAGTCATTTGGTGTAAGTATGAACCTGGATGGTGTGAAGATGTAAAATGTAAAGTAAAATGTACCTAACCCTTTAGATAGATCCTGCGCATCTAGCCACATTTGGCTCATGGACAAATTCCTTTTGTATCTTATAACTAAATTTTACATTTATAACCTACATGTTTTAAACAAACAAGTGTTAAATTAGTAAAGAGAACAACTCTAATCTAACTCTAATATATATTTTTTTTATAACAAACTATAACAAATATAGACAATCTTTAGTATCCAGACGCAAACAGACAGGAAACGACTTTGCTAGATGTTTATACCCCACACTAACATATTTATAGATTTAATGTGAACATAATCACATTATATATGCTATCTGATCACTCACCTGAGTGTGGTGGGTCTGCAGTGTGGATCCTTCAGTAGCTCTGAGAGCTTCTTCACTCCTGAATCTCCATGTATCTTCTGACTCAGATCCAGCTCTCTCTCTACTAACAGGTTTATACTCACAACCTTCTTCAGATCATTGAAAGCTTCTTCTGCAGCAGCACCCAACAACCTGCAGAAAAATGTACATTTATTTATATGATATATAATCAGTAACATAAAGCTACCACTTGTCACACAGCCTGCTGAAAAGTTTGGCCAGCAAGGTGTGACTACAACTCCCAGATTGCAGTGGGAGGTTGCACTGAACTGCAGACAGATTGCGAAGAATTGCCAACTGTTGCTGCCTACCAAGTGATTCTCTAACTTACGTATAGTCTTTTTCGTGTATGACCCATTTCTGATTGTTTTGTACCTCGATTTTTCGGATACTCTTCAGCTTGTTACATAGGTTATTTTGGAATTCGGCTTTTGATCTTTGTTTACGTCTTCGACTACTGTTTTGCCTCATGTTTTGGATGGTTTGTTGTGCGTGTGTGTGCTCTTACAATACTTCAATCTCCACTTTTTGTTTTGGTGATGCCTCAGCCTGTTTTGTCCAAGTGATGGCGGACCCAGAAAAGATCATCTCTGCAGTTTCCACTCAAGGACAGATGTTAGGTGAGCACCACACAGTTGAAAATCACTCGTGTTCAGTTGAGAGTTTGTCTCAAATTGAACATATTGAGGACCAGTTGAAGGAATTGTCCACCTTTTTGCTGCGGTCTCGTACAGCCACTCCTTCAGTCGCTACTACGTCTGCGGACACCTCGCTTAATCAGCAGGTATCTTACTATCCTGTTAGTGCACCAGATAAGTATGATGGGGCTAGGGCTGGACGATATGGTCGTTGAACTCATTTTGCCGCTAATATCTAGGTAGCGGAGTGTAATCAGAGCGGTAACACTGAGCACTGGCTTCATGCCTGTGGCATACGTCATCACGCACTGACGTAATATATATCGATTGAATTTGTTTAAAAATCATATCACCGTTATTGAAACATTTTCTATCGCGACATATATCAATATTGACTTATTGTCCAGCACTAGATAAGTGCAAGGGGGTTTTGTTGCAGGGCTCTTTGTATTTCAATAACACACCTCCCCATTCTGATCAGGCCCGCATTTCATTTTTAATATCCTGTTTGACTGGTAACGCTCTGAAATAAGCCACCGCAGTATGACCCAATGTACAAAACTACACCTATGCTCAGTTTGACTAAATACAGACATTTTGAAAGAGCTAGCATGCAAGAATAAGGGTTTAACTCTTGAAGAACTTTTATAATTTAATAATATAATTTAGCCACTCATCTGGATCATCTATTATATGGATTATCTATTAATGCTTGCAAACCAGACTGAACGTCAGCAAGACTCGGTCAGAAGCAGAATGTCCTTGCACGGCAGCATGTGTATGAAGATGGTGAGTCTAACCCTAGAAGTTCTGATGATCCAGAGACCCTCATGCAGTGTGATTCAACACGATTAACCAAGGAGGAGAGACGTCACCGGCTTTAAAAAGGCTTGTGCATGTATTGCAGTGATGCAGGACATCTTTTGCGCAATTGTCCTGTGAATCCACGAAAACTGGCTCCGACCCCAGGAAAGCGCGTGGGGTACTCTCCATGTGGTGAGTATTCCCACTAAGTGGGTTGGTATCTCAATCATTTCTCCTTCCGGTTACATCAAACTGCCCCAGTATTGCCTCTGTGTGTGTTTTCCCAGTGTTGATTGATTCCGGTGCCGAGGGAAACGTCGTCCACACACGGATAGGGGAGCAGCTGCGAATTTCCACAAAGGCATCTTATTGCGAAGTATTGCCAATTGTCTTTGCATACTGAGCGATTCTCTAACTTACGTATAGTCTTTTTCGTGTATGACCCATTTCTGATTGTTTTGTACCTCGATTTTCGGATACTCCTCGGCTTGTTACATCGGTTATTTTGGAATTTAGCTTTTAATCTTTGTTTACGTCTTCGACTACTCTTTTGCCTCATGTTTTGGATGGTTTGTTGTGCGTGTGTGTGTGTTATTAAAATTTATATGATCTTTTTTCGCAAGCCTCAGTTTATACTGAGTATGACACCATTAAACAGTTCTTTTTCTTCTTCCTTTTTTCCCCCTTTTTTTAACCACGGCCTAATTGCATCTCACTTTTATGTTGAGCAAGGGCCTTAACACTCTGACTGACACATTGACTGACACATGTAAGTTGCTTTTAATAAAAGCTCTTACAATACTTCAATCTCCACTTTTTGTTTTGGTGATGCCTCAGCCTGTTTTGTCCAAGTGGGTGGAGAGAGATGACCAGTCAATGCAGTAGATTCTTCGAAAACTCTCTGTAAGGAAGACTAAGTGTCTACATGTCTTAGGTAAAAATTCAAGAAAATTACGACATCAAATTCTTCTTTTTACTGTGTTAATCAACTTTTCCAAAAATAATGCACTCCCTTTCATCTTCTATATTGCTCAGATACTAAATTGTTGTGTTGAAATATGAGTTTGTCAAATAAACACCAAAGATCTTAATTAACACAGTTATACAAAAACAAAAAAAACAACTGGATAAACACTCACCTCAGTGTCTTCAGTTTAGATTCTGAATGATCTAGTAACTCATAGAGCGGTTTTACTCCTGAATCTCCAGGATGGTTCCCTCTGAGATCCAGCTCCATCAGCTCTGATGATGGGTTTGATCTCAGAGCTTCAGCCAGAGCAACATAACCTTCCTCTCCTACACCACAATATGATAATCTGGAGAAATGTATTATGCACCGTACAAACACAAAAAGCCAGGAGGTGAAATGCAAATAAAAAGAGAAGGCAGTGATTTGTAAACCGTTTTTTGCAGCTGTTTATGTTACTTTTGTAAATAAAGACTTATTTTATTTTTGATTGATCGCTAAAAGAGCTGAGACAGGGATATGTTTACCACTGTGTTTGGTAATGGTTTAAGAATATTTTAAAAACACAGTTCCATAAATATTGTGCACTTTTGATATGATTTTTAATTGGTATTGAATTTAATTAGTATTAAAACACCCAGGTCTAGCTTAGGTTTGTTGCACTTGAATTGCAAATTTCTTTAGGATTATACACGGAAATACAAAAAAACCCTACAAAACAGATTCAGAAGCTCAGGTTACACAAAATGTTACTATTTTAGAGACATAAAGACAGAACAGACTTACTCATGTTGGTTTCTAAATCTGACTGAGAAAAAGCTCATTAATTCTATCTTAAAACTCAATTATTGTTCTGTAAAGCTAAAAGCCACAGAAAAAGATCTTGGTGTAAAACTTAATGCTGCTTAATTATCTGTTTTTTATATAATAAAAGCAGAGAAATGTTATTGCTACATGATGTTGAGAAACTAGTACAAGCCCTAATTATTTTAATGGGCCAGTGATAGCTCAGTGGTTAAGGTACTGGACTAGTAAGCAGAAGGTTGCCGGTTCAAGCACCACCAGGTTGCCACGGTTGGGTCCCTAAGCAAGGCCCTTAACCCTCAATTGCTCATCGTGTTCAGCTCATTGTGTAAGTCGCTTTGGATAAAAGCGTCTGCTAAATGCTGAAAATGTAATGTTTAGATTGGACCACTGTAAAGTAACTTTAACTGTCATTTCGTTTCTTCCAATAGTCAGTTAGACAGAGCAGATAACTTCAGTTAGTTCTTCAGCCTAAAAACTCACTCTACTAGATTAGGCTGCTGTCTAAGGTTGGGGCTGAAACCTTTTATTTATTTAATAGTTTTATCTACACTATTACAAAATCACCACTACTGGGCTGCTAATGTTAAAAATGGAGAGATGATCTCACCTCAGTATCTCCAGTTTACAGTTCTGATTCTTCAGTCCAGCAGATATCAGCTCTACTCCTGAATCTTGCAGGTCGTTGTTGCTCAGATCCACCTCGGTCAGTTTGGATTGAGAATTAAGAATCGTGAGTAAATCTGAGCAGCTTCTGTCTGTCAGGTTACAGCTACTGAGTCTGAAAATACAACAGAACATCTGATCATCTACAAGCATCAGACCAAAAACATTACTCTGGATTTCTGCAGTAATTCCTCCACAAAGTTCCAGTTATTGTTTGGTGTAAAGCAGTAAAGTGTTACTGGTTGATTCATTCTGCTAATATCTAATGTCAGAAAAAGAATATAGTATTTGATTTTGTAACCACTGACATAAATATTTAAATTTTCCATCCCTTCCATGTGGTTAGACACGCCTACATTTGTTTTTGGTTTTTAAAATGAAACTGTTTTACTTACAGAGCTCTTTTGGACTCCTTGACGACTGGCAGCAGCCTCCTAAAGCATTCATCTGATCTTATGAACTTCTGTAGGTCAAAAACATCCAGATCTTCCTCTGATGTCAGCAACACAAAGACCAGAGCAGACCACTGTGCAGGTGAGAGTTCAGCTTCAGACAAACGACCCGATCTTAAGTGGTTTTGGATCTCTTTTACTAAAGTATCATCGTTTAACTCTTTCAGACAGTAGAACAGGTTGATGGATCTCTCTGGAGATGGGTTTTCATCAAACTTCATCTTGATGTACTGAGCAATTTCTTTCTGGTAGTCAGAGCTTCTTCCACTGGACTTCAACAGACCTCGTATGAGTTTTTGATTATAGTCAACTGTAAGACCCAGAAGGAAATGAAGGAAAAGATCAAGGTGTCCACTATTGCTCTCCAAAGCTTTGTCCACTGCTGTCCTGAGCAGTTCCATAGTTTTCTCCTCAGGAATCTCTGCTGATGTCGACTCTTGGTCGAAAACATTCACATTTTCATTTATGAGACGCATGTATGCATATAAAGAGGCGATAAACTCCTGAATGCTCAGATGCACAAAGCTAAAAACTGTGTCGTGAAACCTGCTTGTTTCCTGAGTGCACAGGCCAGAGTATGCAGAGATTTTACTGACATCAATTCCACACTCTTCTAGATCTTCTGCATAAAAAATCAGGTTGCTTTTTTCCAGGTTATAAAATGCCAGCTTTCCCAGTGCCAGTATGGCCTCTTTATCCCATGGAATATCTGAGGAGTTTTTTCCCGTATACTTCAGGTTCCCCTGGATGGTCTGGAAGATCAGAAAATAGGTGTACATCTCAGTCAGCGTCTTTGGTGTCTCTTCATCTTCTGTTTCCTTTAAAATCTTCTCCAGAACTGAGGCTGAAATCCAGCAGAAGACAGGAATGTGGCACATGAGGAAGAGACTCCGAGATGCTTTAATGTGTTTGATGATATTGTTGGCGAGGCTCTCATCACTGATTCTTTTTCTGAAGTACTCCTCCTTCTGTTGATCATTGAAGCCTCGGATTTCCGTCACCCGTTCCACACATTCAGCAGGGATCCTAGCAGCTGCAGCAGGTCGAGTGGTTATCCAGATCAGAGCTGAGGGAAGCAGGTCTCCTTTGATGAGGCTGGTTAGTATAACGTCCAGTGTGGCTGGCATCGATGCATTTGTCAGTGTCTTATTTTCCTGGAATGCCAAAGGGAGTCGACATTCATCAAGTCCATCAAAGATGAACATGACTTTATACCTGTCTGTGAACCTCAGTCCTTTAGTTTCAGGGAAAAACTCGTAGATGATGTCCATCAGGCTGCGCTTTTCTTTCTTCAAGTTTAGTTCTCTGAAAGGCAGAGGAAACAATAATTTGATGTCCTGATATTTTTTATCTGTAGCCCAGTCAAGAACAAACTTCTGCACACAGATGGATTTTCCAATGCCAGCCACGCCCTGTGTCAGCACCGTTCTGATTACCTTGTCTTGTCCAGGCAGTGGTTCAAACATGTTCTGGCATTCAAGTTGTCGCTCCTGCTGTATCTGAGTTGCTTCCTTTGTTACTTTGGTTTTCTGCTTTTGGATTTGTCTCATCTCATGCTCCTGGTTTATAGTTCCAGCTCCACCTTCAGTGATGTAGAGATCCGTGTAAATCTGATTTAAAATGGCGGACTCTCCTTGTTTTGAAATTCCTTCCCACGCGTAATGATACTTCTTTCTCAGTATCAGTTTCAGTTTGTGCTGTTGAAACCCAATCAGCACATCTAAACAAAAATATATAAAAAATTATACATTTAAATCACAGTTACAGGCAAAATTTTACATACACATGTAAGGGTGTGTTGTGTGGCAGTCTTGGGATTTCAGTGATTTATTTTAGTTTTTTTTCTTTTTGTGACTGAAGGTATAGAACACTTGAAACAAAAATGTTTTTGTCTTGCTTAAAAATATACGTACGGCAACACAGATGACCAGTTAGTGATTTTGAGAATTCTATACTGTTATTCAATTTTGTGGCATGTTCTCCTAATTATAATCATTAATGACCCTGATCACAATACTGTAATGCTAATTATTATGCGCTGATTCAAAAGAAAGCAGCTGCTGGACCTTAAAAAGCTCAGAAAAGACCAGGGTTAGGGTTAGGGTTAGGGTTTGAAGAGCTAGAGAGACTTGAGGAACCACAATTACCAGACGGACTGCAAATACCCTGATGGATACAGAAAACAGTTCCACTTGGACTACAAATCACTTTAGCAGAGGATAACTCTTCAATCACCCCTTTGCATTGTTTGTTTGCAACTGATGCACTGAAAGTAAACTTTTTTGGTCATAGATATTTTGTCATCTACTCTTCATGCTGGCAAAAGAACTATCAAGTTCAGTCAAACCAAAGAAAACAACATAGCAAGAAAGTAAATAGATGGAAAGTACTCAATGTGCTTCTGCCTGCACTTTTACTAAGTGGAGATATTTAGCTGAACCCAGGCCCATTAACAGAAATAAGTTCAAGTCAATCAAGCACATGGACTAAAAGTTGTTTGTACTGCAATGCAAAAAGTGTAGATCCAGCGAGGCCTAGGCCTAGTGTGGTTGGTAGTGAACAGTTGTCTGAATTTCTGTGGTCAATTGGTTTCTGTTTCAAAGAGATGCAGTGAGTGTAAAGCATCCTATGGACATAGTAAAAACTGCAGGTCTAAGAATGTTAAACAAGCACTTAATGAATCAGATAGTGTGCCCTGCTAGAACTGGCTAATTAAAAGGCACCTAGTCCTGATGATATAGCAGTTGATCTGGTCAGGTTTGGTGGAGAGATTATTCTTAACAAGCTGCAAAAGGTCTGCAGGAAAGTGTGGAAGACTGGGATCTGGTCAGAAGAATGGACACCATCAGTCTTTATTCCACTGTCTAAGAAAGGTGCCTTGCTCCAATTCAGCAACTACAGGACCACTATACTGGTCTCACATGCTAGCAGGATCCTGCTGCAAAAGTGTCAGTAAATATAATGTAAAGTTTTCAAATGATTTGTAAGCAAAATTAAAGACTATAACAACTATCAGATTATCTTTATCATGGCAGCAACACAACACACCATGCACGTGTTTATAAATGTATGAAGTGTTAAATATCTGTTATATTCTTACTCTGAAGAGCATCAGCGATATCATCACGTTCCATCGTCTTCAGAAAATGAAATATCATATTAAGAGCAGAGTCTCTCAGACTGAACCTCTTCTCATCCTTCATTTCCTCGTTATAGTTTGTGTTTTCTTCTTTCAAAAGATTTTTAAACATTTCCAGTTCCTTCTTTACAAACCTCAGGATCTTCTTTTCCACTTCCTTAAAACAAAACAGAATATAAAATATAAAACACAGAACTGTTAGACCCATCACAATGTTCAATTACTGATGCACCAATATTTTATAGTAACTTCTGATACTCATATCTGTACAAAATACTATTAATAATCAATCTATAAAAGCCCTGACGAGTTTATCATTATTCTACACAACGAGGGGGGGGTAAGTGTCAAAATAAGAATGGATCTACAAAATGAAATCCAGTCCCTGCACTATGGGATAGTCATGGATCTGTGATGTTTTCTTTCTGGTGATGTTTTAAGGATGCATCATGGACTCCATGTACCAACAGGTTTTAAACAAAAAATCTGTCTGTCTCTGTCAATAAAATACATTAAGGTTTTGGCTTCTATCAAACACAAAACAGTTAAAAGAGAACATAATAAAGCTTTTACCATGGTCACACCAGTTTCCTGACCCAAAGCCAATTGATAAGCTGTTAACAGAGATAATGAACAGCTCACAAGAGTGAATCTTGGAGCCTGGAAGGTTTGGAGAGGTTCTGGATTGATGATTGTATCTCATCTAGCACACTAGGATAAGATTCTTTCTCCCAGGTTCTTACTGACATTAAGCTTTTCAATTACAAAACATTTAATCACCATTTTAATTATTATTTAGTGTGCCTATAATCCCTACTCTGACTGTTCAGGTAAGATATGCTTTAGTGCAAATAAAACTTCATTCTTACATCAAAGACGCTGATGAAGTCTGTGATCTTCTTCTGTAGCTTGTTAGCAGGTTTTTGGTTGAGATGATCTGTGCTGTTAAAAGTAAATTCAGTACAGATTTATAACCAGCAGATTAAATAAATAAAATAATTTGATGAATGAATTGACTTGTTTTGGACTGTTGGTATTTACAGTGTTTGATGTGGTTTATTTTTTTCTTTGATCATGTATTTACAGTCATGGCCAAAAGTGTTATTAGTGATATTTTTTCCAGAAAATGAAAGTATTCATCCCAGAAAATGATTGCAATTATTCACATGTTTATTTCCTTTGTGTGCATTGGAATAACACAAAAAACATTTTGGCAAACTGCAGTCTAGCTTTTTTATGTCTCTGTGTCAGCAGTGGGGTCCTCCTGGGTCTCCTGCCATAACGTTTCATTTCATTCAAATGTCGAGGGATAGTTCACGCTGACACTGATGCACCCTGAGCCTGCAGGACAGCTTTTCTTTGGAACTTGATTGGGGCTGCTTATCCACCATCCGGACTATCCTGCATTGCAACCTTTCATCAATTTTTCTCTTCAGTCCTCATCCTGGGAGATTAGCTACAGTGCCATGGGTTGTAAACTTCTTGATTATGTTGCGCAACACAAAGGAACATCAAGATCTCTGGAGATGGACGTGTAACCTTAAGATTGTTGATATTTTTCCACAATTTTGGTTCTCAAGTCCTCAGACAATTCTATTCTTCTCTTTCTGTTCTCCATGCTTAGTGTGGCACACACAGACACACACTGCAAAGATTGAGTCAACTTCACTCCTTTTTATCTGGTTTCAGGTGTGATTTTTATATTGCCCACACCTGTTACTTGCCACAGGTGAGTTTAAACCAACATCACATGCTTGAAACTAAGTTATTTACCCACAATTTTGAAAAGGTGCCAATCATTTTGTCCGGCCCGTTTATAGAAAATAAACATGTGTAATAGCAATAATTTTCTGGAAGAAATACGTCAGGGGTGACAACACTTTTGGCCATGACTGTATGATGCTTCAGTACCTTAGAAGTGGTGTGGTGGTTAATAGAACATAGTGTGGATGGTAGAACATGGTGTGGTTAGTAAAACATGGTGTGGTTAGTAGAACATGATGTGGTTAGTAGTACATGGTGTGGATGGTAGAACATGGTGTAGTTAGTAGAACATGGTGTGAATAGTAGAACATGGTGTAGTTAGTAGAACATGGTGTAGTTAGTAGAACATGGTGGGGATGGTAGAACATGGTGTAGTTAGTAGAACATGGTGTGGTTAGTAGAACATGGTGTGGCTAGTAGAACATGGTGTGGTGGTCGGTAAAACATGGTGTGATCAGTAGAACATGGTGTGATCAGTAGAACATGGTGTGGTTAGTAGAACATGGTGTGGTTAGTAGAACTTTGTGAGGTAAGTAGAACATGGTGTGGTTAGTAGAACTTGGTGTGATTAGTAGAACTTGTTGTGATTAGTAGAACATGGTGTGGTTAGTAGAACTTGGTGTGATCAGTAGAACATGGTGTGGTTAGTAGAACTTGGTGTGATCAGTAGAACATGGTGTGGTTAGTAGAACATGGTGTGGTTAGTAGAACATGGTGTGGTTAGTAAAACATAGTGTGGTTAGTAGAACATGGTGTGGTTAGTCAAACATAGTGTGGTTAGTAGAACATGGTGTGGTTAGTAAAACATGGTGTGGTTTGTAGAACATGGTGTGGTGGTTAATAGAACATGGTGTGACCAGTAGAACATGGTGTGGTTAGTAGAACATGGTGTGGTGGTTAGTAGAACATGGTGTGGCTAGTAGAACATGGTGTGGTGGTCGGTAAAACATGGTGTGATCAGTAGAACATGGTGTGATCAGTAGAACATGGTGGGGTTGGTAGAACTTGATGTGGTGGTTAGTAGAACATGGTGTGGTTAGTAGAACATGGTGTGGTTAGTAGAACTTTGTGAGGTAAGTAGAACATGGTGTGGTAAGTAGAACTTGGTGTGATTAGTAGAACACTGTGTGGTTAGTAGAACTTGTGATTAGTAGAACATGGTGTGGTTAGTAGAACTTGGTGTGATCAGTAGAACATGGTGTGGTTAGTAGAACTTGGTGTGATTAATAGAACATGGTGTGGTTAGTTGAACTTGGTGGGATCAGTAGAACATGGTGTGGTTAGTAGAACTTGGTGTGGTTAGTAGAACATGGTGCGATCGGTAGAACATGGTGTGGTCGGTAGAACATGGTGTGATCATGAGAACATGGTGTGGTGGTTGGTAGAAAATGGTGAGGTTAGTAGAACTTGGTGTGGTTAGTAGGTGTGGTTAGTAGAACATGGTGTGGTTAATAGAACATGGTGTGGTCAGTAGAACTTGCTGTGGACAGTAGAACATGGTGTGGTTAGTAGAACATGGTGTGATTAGTAGAACTTGGTGTGGTTAGAAGAACTTGGTGTGGTTAGTAGAACATGGTGTGACGGTAGAACATGGTGTGGTCAGTTAAACTTGGTGTGGATGGTAGAACTTGGTGTGGTTAGTAGAACATGGTGTGACGGTAGAATATGGTGTGGTTAGTAGAACTTGGTCTGGTTAGTAGAACATGGTGTGGTTAGTATAATCGTGGTTAGTGGTGATAAGTCAGTACCTTCTCTGTGATGTTCTTCCATCATTAAAGGTGGCAGGGTGGCCCATTGAATAGTCACTCTGCATGGATACACCACTGGGTGCTGGAGAGGGGGGTCTGTCTTCACCCTCACTAGATACCACAGAGAGAAGAGAAGAGGTTACCAACATAAAGGTTCATGATGAAGAATTTCATCTTTATAGGTAATTAGTTTAGTTTACAATGAATAGCCTGCTGTAGGTGGGGGTTAGTAGAACATGATGTGGATAGTAGAACATGGTGTGGTGGTTAGTAGAACATGGTGTGGTTAGTAGAACATGGTGTAGTTAGTAGAACATGGTGGGGATGGAAGAATATGGTGTAGTTAGTAGAACATGGTGTGGTGGTTAGTAGAACATGGTGTGGTGGTTAGTAGAACATGGTGTGACCAGTAGAACATTGTGGTTAGTACAACATGGTGGGTTTGGTAGAACTTGGTGTGGTGGTTAATAGAACATGGTGTGGTTAGTAGAACATGGTGTGGTGGTTAGTAAAACATGGTGTGGTGGTTAGTAGAATATGGTGTGGTTAGTAGAACATGGTGTGGTGGTTAGTAGAACTTGGTGTGGTTAGTAGAACATGATGTGGTTAGTAGAACTTGGTGAGGTAAGTAGAACATGGTGTGGTGGTTACTAGAACTTGATGAGGTAAGTAGAACATGATGTGGTGGTTAGTAGAACTTGGTGTGGTTAGAAGAACATGGTGTGGTGGTTAGGAAAACATGGTGTAGTTAGTAGAACTTGGTGTGGTTAAAAGAACATGGTGTGGTGGTTAGAAGAGCATGGTTTGGTTAGTAGTACATGGTGTGGTGGTTAGGAAAACATGGTGTAGTTACTAGAACTTGGTGAGGTTAGTAGAACATGGTGTGGTGGTTAGAAGAGCATAGTTTGGTTAGTAGTACATGGTGTGGTGGTTAGTAGAACATAGTGTAGTTAGTAGAACTTGATGTGGTTAAAAGAACATGGTGTGGTGGTTAGTAGAACATAGTGTGGTTAGTAAAACATGGTGTGGTTAGTAGAACATAGTGCGGTGGTTAGTAGAACATGGTGTGGTGGTTAATAGAACATGGTGTGACCAGTAGAACATGGTGGGGTTGGTAGAACTTGGTGTGGTGGTTAGTAGAACATGGTGTAGTTAGTAGAACATGGTGTGGTGGTCGGTAAAACATGGTGTGATTAGTAGAACATGGTGTGATCAGTAGAACATGGTGTGGTTAGTAGAACATGGTGTGGTTAGTAGAACTTGTTGTGGTTACTAAAACATGGTGTGGTTAGTTGAACATGGTGAGGTAAGTAGAACATGGTGTGGTTAGTAGAATATGGCGTGGTCAGTAGAACATGGTGTGGTCAGTAGAACATGGTGTGATCAGTAGAACATTGTGAGGTAAGTAGAACATGGTGTGGTTAGTAGCACATGGTGTGGATGGTAGAATTTGGTGTAGTTAGTAGAACATGGTGTGGTTAGTAGAGCATTGTGAGGTTAGTAGAATATGGTGTAGTTAGTAGAACACGGTGTGGTGGTTAGTAGAACATGGTGTGGTGGTTATTAGAACATGGTGTGACCAGTAGAACATGGTGTGGTTAGTTGAACATGGTGAGGTAAGTAGAACATGGTGTGGTTAGTAGAATATGGTGTGGTCAGTAGAACATGGTGTGGTCAGTAGAACATGGTGTGATCAGTAGAACATTGTGAGGTATGTAGAACTTGGTGTGATTAGTAGAACATGGTGTGTTTAGTAGAACATGGTGTGGTTAGTTGAACTTGGTGTGATCAGTAGAACATGGTGTGGTTAGTAGAACTTGGTGTGGTTAGTAGAACATGGTGCAATCGGTAGAACATGGTGTGGTCGGTAGACCATGGTGTGATCATAAGAACATGGTGTGGTGGTTAGTAGAACATGGTGAGGTTAGTAGAACTTGGTGTGGTTAGTAGGTGTGGTTAGTAGAACATGGTGTGGTTAATAGAACATGGTGTGGTCAGTAGAACTTGCTGTGGACAGTAGAACATGGTGTGGTTAGTAGAACATGGTGTGATTAGTAGAACTTGGTGTGGTTAGAAGAACTTGGTGTGGTTAGTAGAACATGGTGTGACGGAAGAACATGGTGTGGTCAGTTAAACTTGGTGTGGATGGTAGAACTTGGTGTGGTTAGTAGAACATGGTGTGACGGTAGAATATGGTGTGGTTAGTAGAACTTGGTCTGGTTAGTAGAACATGGTGTGGTTAGTATAATCGTGGTTAGTGGTGATAAGTCAGTACCTTCTCTGTGATGTTCTTCCATCATTAAAGGTGGCAGGGTGGCCCATTGAATGGTCACTCTGCATGGATACACCACTGGGTGCTGGAGAGGGGGGTCTGTCTTCACCCTCACTAGATACCACAGAGAGAAGAGAAGAGGTTACCAACATAAAGGTTCATGATGAAGAATTTCATCTTTATAGGTAATTAGTTTAGTTTACAATGAATAGCCTGCTGTAGGTGGGGGTTAGTAGAACATGATGTGGATAGTAGAACATGGTGTGGTGGTTAGTAGAACATGGTGTGGTTAGTAGAACATGGTGTAGTTAGTAGAACATGGTGGGGATGGAAGAACATGGTGTGGTTAGTAGAACATGGTGTGGTTAGTAGAACACGTTGAGGTAAGTAGAACATGGTGTGGTTAGTAGAGCATTGTGAGGTTAGTAGAATATGGTGTAGTTAGTAGAACATGGTGTTGTTAGTAGAGCATTGTGAGGTTAGTAGAATATGGTGTAGCTAGTAGAACATGGTGTGGTGGTTAGTAGAACATGGTGTGGTGGTTATTAGAACATGGTGTGACCAGTAGAACATGGTGTGGTTAGTAGAACATGGTGGGTTTGGTAGACCTTGGTGTGGTGGTTAATAGAACATGGTGTGGGACTTCCGGTTGCAACACCATGGCAGCGGCAGCATAAGAGAAGCCTGTCCGAATCATTACGAGTTAAAAGCCCCTGAATGCTTTGATTCTACTACTTAAGTAATTTAAATTGGATGAGAAAGAGGGGTAGACATGGATACTAGGTTTAAAAGTAAGAAAAGTTTGCAGCGAACCGGGATCTACGACGAGGGGGAACAGAGTGCTTCTGCTGCGGACGGTAGCGAGGGCGAGGGAGAAGCTAGCTCACAAGACACGGTAGATATGGGACTCATTCTTCGAGAACTGAGAGATTTTCATCAGGACAACAAAAGACAGCTTAAAGATATCAAAGGCGAGATTATGAAAACTAACAACAGGCTGGCGGAGGCGGAAAACAGAATTGTGAAAGCGGAGGAGAGGATTCAAAACACGGAGGACATTTTAGCAGAAATGCTAAAGCTACAGGCACAAATGGAATCTAAAATTACAGACCAGGAGAGCCGCTCCAGACGCGAAAACATTAGGATCTACGGGATACCTGAGGGGTCTGAGAGTGATTCTACGTCCATGATCTCCTTTGTAGAGAGAATTCTGAGAGAAAATCTCGACATTTCATCAGAGGAACATCTCAACATCGAGCGGGCACACCGTTCCCTGGGCGCGCAACCCCCCGCCGGAGCTCAACCAAGGTCCATCCTCGTGAAATTCCCCAGCTACAGAATGAAGGAAACAATCCTCCGCCTGGCCTGGCAAAAGAAAGGCTTCATATGGAAAGGTAAACAAATCAACCTGGATAATGACTATGCTCCGCGGATACTTGAAAAGCGGAAAGCATACGCAGAAGCTCGGAAAGTCCTGAAAGAGAAAGAAATTCGATTTCAAACGCTATACCCGGCCAGGCTACGAGTAAAATACGAGGATGGGATGAAGACATATGACACGGCAGAGGAGGCAACGGATGACATGTCGAAGAGAGGTTTGCCTGTACAAGTTATCAAACCACCGGAGACGTTAATGGAACAGTTGAAACAACTTGCTTGGCACAGAGTGGGGGGCCCGGGAGAGCGGGCTGGATTTAGACGCAAAGCAAGTTACAAGGAAAAGCTACAATCCATCAGACGAGATCGTCCCTCGCAAGATGTAGGGAAGGTATAGAAAAGAACAGTGCAACAGGGCTAATTTTGGCTGTGTCTGACCATTATAAGTGCTCTTATCAGTACATAAAAGAAATGGTGGTTGGTGAGTATGTTACGCTCTGCCCTTACCATCAAAATGTGAACAGCGAATTTCTATAATGGCCTAGTGGACTGTATTTTACAAACGATTAAGGTATTAAAGGCTTGGATGGAACTCCTACATAAGGCCATGGTTAAGGGCCCTCTCAATCGTTACAGAGAGAGGGGTTTTCCCTTGGAGCTATTTTTTAGCTCAATAAGGTCATAGGAACGACCTCAATGATGGAAGTCACTCATGTTGTTCTAAGTTTATTTTATCTATTTACATTACCTACACAGCAAGTGAATTATTTTGTATTTATGTACCTAATCTGGAGGTTAAAGTATGGAGGAGGATTATACATGGCAATAAGAGGAAAAAAGAAACAAAATGGGAACTGTAGGAATAATTTCATTTAACGTGAACGGAGTACTTAATCCGATTAAGAGAGGAAAGATTATATCAAAATTAAAGAAAGATAAGATACAAATAGCTCTACTGCAAGAAACACATCTCAATAGAACAGAGCATGCCAAGCTAGCAAGAGGAGGTTTTAAGCAGGTATTCTCCTCCCAGTATGGGTCGGGGCATAGGAGGGGAGTGGCAATACTGATACATAAAACATTGAATTATGAACATGTATCAGAAGTTCGGGAGAAAGAAGGCAGATATGTGATGATTACTGGGAAAGTTGATGGGGAATTGATCAGTGTTCTGAATGTGTATGCCCCGCCGTGCAGCACCTGGAATTTCTATAGAGAGATATTTGACTTAATGGTTACAAAGGCAGAGGGGGTTTTAATTTGTGGAGGGGATATGAATATACGTTTGAATCATAGACTAGATTCTTCCCGGACTCATTTAGATTCAAAATCTAACCCAATTAGTAAAAAGTTGGCCTTGCTACTGGAGGAGACTGGGATTGTAGACGTCTGGAGGGAACAAAACCCAAGAGGTAGGGACTATACATACTATTCCCCTCCGCATGATACCTACTCTAGATTAGATTATTTTTTTATGTTTGGCAGGGACCTACATAGAGTAGAAAAATGCTCTATAGGGTTAATGGATATCTCGGATCATAGCCCTGTCTACATGTCCTTGTACATGAATAAGAGACACAGATCTAGGCTTTGGCGATTAAACTCAAATATATTGAACAACCCACAGGTTACGGAGCAATTAAAGATGGAGATAAACACATACCTAGAAATAAACAATAATGGTGAGGTGACACAGCCCATACTTTGGGATGCGTTAAAAGCTGTGTTGAGGGGCAAGCTTATTGCAGTTACCTCCTATTTAAAGGCCTACAAACAGCAGAGGCTGCGAGATTTGGAAACTAAATTGAAACAGATACAGAACGAATACATTGCCAGTAAGGATACAAGGGTAAAAGAAGAAATAAATAAGACAAAAAAAGAGATCGAGTTAATATATACTGAAGAGATACAAAAGAACGTACTACTCCTAAAACAACGCTATTATGAGGTTGGAGGGAAATCCCTGAAATTGTTATCCTACAAACTGAGAAAGCAACAGGCTAGTAATAATATTCTGAAAATAAGAAACCCTGACTCAGGAAAAATAGAGGACGAACCTGAAAAGATCCAGCAATGTTTTGAAAGATATTACGAGAGATTATATTCTCAACCGCAGATTGACAACGAACCTCAGATTGATTCTTTCTTAGCCTCCTTAACCTTACCATCAGTTACTGACGAACAAAACCAAAACTTGATAGCTGAAATAACAAAAGAGGAATTGCACTTAGCAATAACCAAATTAAAAATACATAAGTCCCCAGGGGCGGATGGCTTTACAGCCGAATGGTACAAGTCATTTAAAGAAGAGTTGACCTCGACATTACTGGAAGTCTTTAACTGGGTCATTAAAAAAAAAGAAATTCCACCCTCTTGGCAAACTGCTATAATTTCAGTTATTCCAAAGGAAGGAAAGGACAAGGAAGAGTGTGGAAACTATAGACCAATTAGTGTATTAAACGTTGATTATAAATTGTTTACATCTATACTAGCACGAAGAATAGAAAAAATACTACCCGAATTAATTAATTTGGATCAGACTGGTTTTATCAGAGAAAGACAAACACAGGATAATATTAGGAGGACATTGCATATAATTAGCTATATTAATCAACATAAATTAGAAGCTGCCCTATTAAGTCTAGATGCGGAAAAGGCCTTTGATTCCGTTAGATGGTGTTTTTTACATAAGGTCTTGTCACGGTTTGGTTTTCATAGAACAACAATTGATGTGTTTCGGGTGCTGTACGGTGGATCATCTGCAAAAATTAAGATTAATGGCAGTATTTCAAATTCCTTTACCTTGCAAAGAGGAACAAGACAGGGATGCCCAGTTTCCCCCCTTTGCTTTGCTTTGTTTATTGAACCGCTGAGTCAGTGGATAAGACAAGAACCGGGTATTGAAGGTATAAAAATAAGGTCTAGGGAACATAAGCTTGCTTTGTTTGCTGATGATTTACTAATTTATTTATTGCGCCCTACGCATTCACTACCAAAACTGATAACCTCTCTCGAAAAGTATGGGAAGCTCTCAGGGTATAAACTCAACATTCAAAAAACTCAAGTAATGACACTGAATTATGACCCACCGGACCAGGTTAGAAAGAAATATAGTCTTGATTGGGATGCACACTCAATTAAATATTTAGGGGTTCATTTATCTAAAGACATTTCAAAATTATACAATCTAAATTTCCTACCCATAAATGCAAGAATTAAGTTAGATATACAGAGATGGAATACTGTACCTTTCCTAGGCCTACATTCTAGAGTGGAGGCTATCAAAATGAATACGTTGCCAAAATTGCTGTACCTCTTTCAAACTCTACCAGTGGAGGTTCCCCCCCAGCAGTTTGATGAATGGAATAAGTTAATATCGAGATTTTTGTGGAACGGGAAAAAACCAAGGATCAGATTTAAAACACTGATGCTGAGAAAAGACAGAGGAGGATTGAACCTTCCCTGCCTATGGGACTATTACCATGCAGCTCAATTAAGACCAGTGGTCTGTTGGTGTAACCCAATGTATTCATCAAGATGGATCGAAATTGAGAGATCACTGTGTCAGATAGGACCAATAGCAGCTTTAATTGCTGATTATAAATTGGAAAGTAAGGCAATAGATGAGCATGTTCCTTGGATAAAAGTGGCATTGAAAACATGGCGTGAGGTAGTCAAAGTGTACTGTATACAAAAATCGTCTAAAATGCTAAGATGGTGTGCATTTGATACAGATTTTCTTTCAAACGGGCTTGATTTCAGATTTAAACTGTGGATAAAAAAAAGGTCTTACAAATTACTTTACCTTTCTGGACAAAGGAATTTTCATGAGCTTTAATTCATTACAACTTAAATATGGTCTGGAAAGGGATGACTTCTATAGATATTTACAGGTAAGGCATTATTTTGATCAAAATATGCCGAAATCAATAGAAAAAAGAGAGGAGGGAATCTTTAAAGTATTTCTGTCCGCAAATGATTCAGGCATATGTAATAAAATAATTTCTAGGATCTGTAATGGTCTCCAACAGGCTAAATTTGATAATACGCTATATGTTAAGGAGAAATGGGAACGAGAAGGTAATTTCCTTATTAGTGAGGATGAATGGCACAGGACATGCGAATTACAATGGAAGTCGACCCGCTCCGCTATGTGGAGGGAATTTAACTGGAAGACCATCATGCGGTATTTTATTTCCCCACTGCAAAAACGGCACATGGACACTGGCACAGAGTGCTGGAGACTCTGTGGGCAAAAGGATGCTAACCACCATCATATATTTTGGGACTGTAAAATTCTTATGCCATATTGGAAGGACATATGCAGAAATATGGAACACATTTTTGAGTGTGAAATCCCATTAAGGTGTGAAGTCTTGTATCTGGGCAATATCTCTAATATAACACTAAATGAAAGGGATAGGAAACTAATGCTGGTTCTTCTAGCAGCCAGCAAGAAAGCAATAACGAGGAGGTGGTTAAACTCTGTGCCTCCAACTATTGACGAATGGTTGGAAATAATTCATGAGATATATGTAATGGAAAGTTTATCCTCCTCTCTTAATATGCAGAAAGGCAAATTTAATCGGATATGGAAACGATTCACTGAGTACATTGAGCCAATAAGACCAGATTTCTGTTGGTCTTAGCATATTTAAGGAGTTAATGCCTGAAGAGTGATATGTATGTATAACAAAACCTCCTTGGATGCGTGTAGGTGTTTTTTTTTTGTTTTTTTTCTTCTTTTCTTTTCTCTTTTTCTTCTCTCTATTGTGTTCTTCTTCCCCTGTTGGGTTGGTTCATAAAGTACATAATTCTTGAAATATAGAAAAATGCCCTGTATTAATGTATCAGAGGTTCCCTCTGGTGGATACGAAAATGTAAAAATGTGTAATGTAAGGCATGTTTTTTTTTTCCTAATAAAAAATATAAATAAAAAAAAAAAAAGAACATGGTGTGGTTAGGAGAACATGGTGTGGTGGTTAGTAAAACATGGTATGGTGGTTAGTAGAATATGGTGTGGTTAGTAGAACATGGTGTGGTGGTTAGTAGAACTTGGTGTGGTTAGTAGAACATGATGTGGTTAGTAGAACTTGTTGAGGTAAGTAGAACATGGTGTGGTGGTTACTAGAACTTGGTGAGGTAAGTAGAACATGATGTGGTGGTTAGTAGAACTTGGTGTGGTTAGAAGAACATGGTGTAGTTAGTAGAACTTGGTGTGGTTAAAAGAACATGGTGTGGTGGTTAGTAGAACATAGTGTGGTTAGTAAAACATGGTGTGGTTAGTAGAACATGGTACGGTGGTTAGTAGAACATGGTGTGGTGGTTAATAGAACATGGTGTGACCAGTAGAACATGGTGGGGTTGGTAGAACTTGGTTTGGTGGTTAGTAGAACATGGTGTAGTTAGTAGAACATGGTGTGGTGGTCGGTAAAACATGGTGTGGTTAGTAGAACATGGTGTGGTTAGTAAAACATGGTGTGCTGGTTAGTAGAACATGGTGTGGTTAGTAGAACATGGTGTGGTTAGTAGAGCATTGTGTGGTTACTAAAACATGGTGTGGTTAGTTGAACATGGTGTGGTTAGTAGAACTTGGTGTGATCATCAGAACATTGTGTGGTTAATAGAACTTGGTGTTATTAGTAGAACATGGTGTGGTTAGTAGAACGTGGTGTGATCAGTAGAACATGGTGTGGTTAGTAGAAATTGGTGTGATTAGTAGAACATGGTGTGTTTAGTAGAACTTGGTGTGGTTAATAGAACATGGTGCGGTCGGTAGAACATGGTGTAGTCGGTAGAACATGGTGTGGTTAGTAGAACATGGTGTGGTTAGTAGAACTTGGAGTAGTAGAACTTGGTGTAGTTAGAAGAACTTGGTGTGGTTAGTAGAACATGGTGTGACGGTAGAATATGGTGTGTTTAGTAGAACTTGGTCTGGTTAGTAGAACATGGTGTGGTCAGTAGAACTTGGTGTGGATGGTAGAACTTGGTGTGGTTAGTAGAACTTGGTCTGGTTAGTAGTACATGGTGTGGTTAGTAGAACATGGTGAGGTAAGTAGAAAATGGCGTGGTTAGTAGAACATGGTGTATTTAGTAGAACATGGTGAGGTAAGTAGAACATGGTGTGGTTAGTAGAACATGGTGTAGTTAGTAGAACATGGTGTGGTTAGTAGAACATGGTGTAGTTAGTAGAACATGGTGGAGATGGTAGAACATGGTGGAGATGGTAGAACATGGCGTGGTTAGTAGAACATGGTGTGGTTAGTAGAACATGGTGAGGTAGGTAGAACATGGTGTAGTTAGTAGAACATGGTGTGGTTAGTAGAACATGGTGAGGTAAGTAGAACATGGTGTGGTTAGTAGAACATGGTGTGGTTAGTAGTACATGGTCTGGATGGTAGAACATGGTGTAGTTAGTAGAACATGGTGTGGTTAGTAGAGCATTGTGAGGTTAATAGAACATTGTGTAGTTAGTAGAACATGGTGTGGATGGTAGAACATGGTGTAGGTAGTAGAACATGGTGTGGTGGTTAGTAGAACATGGTGTGAAGGTTAGTAGAATATGATGTGACCAGTAGAACATGGTGTGGTTAGTAGAACATGGTGAGTTTGGTAGAACTTGGTGTGGTGGTTAGTAGAACATGGCGTGGTTAGTAGAACATGGTGTGGTGGTTAGTAAAACATGGTGTGGTGGTTAGTAGAACATGGTGTGGTTAGTAGAACTTGATGTGGTTAGAAGAACTTGGTGAGGTAAGTTAAACATGGTGTGGTGGTTACTAGAACTTGGTGAGGTAAGTAGAACATGATGTGGTGGTTAGTAGAACTTGGAGTGGTTAGTAGAACATGGTGTGACAGTAGAACATGGTGTGGTCAGTAGAACTTGGTGTGGATGGTAGAACTTGGTGTGGTTAGTAGAACTTGGTCTGGTTAGTAGAACATGGTGTGGTTAGTAGAATCGTGGTTAGTGGTGATAAGTCAGTACCTTCTCTGTGATGTTCTTCCATCATTAAAGGTGGCAGGGTGGCCCATTGAATGGTCACTCTGCATGGATACACCACTGGGTGCTGGAGAGGGGGGTCTGTCTTCACCCTCACTAGATACCACAGAGAGAAGAGAAGATGTTACCAACATAAAGATTAATGATGAAGAATTTCATCTTTATAGGTAGTTAGTTTAGTTTACAATGAATAGCTTGCTGTAGGTGGGGATTAGTAGAAAATGATGTGGATAGTAGAACATGTTGTGGTGGTTAGGAGAACATGGTGTGGTTAGTAGTACATAATGTGGTTAGTAGAAGATGGTGTGGTTAGTAGAACATGGTGAGGTAAGTAGAACATGGTGTGGTTAGTAGAACATGGTGTAGTTAGTAGAACATGGTGGAGATGGTAGAACATGGCGTGGTTAGTAGAACCTGGTGTGGTTAGTAGAACATGGTGAGGTAGGTAGAACATGGTGTAGTTAGTAGAACATGGTGGGTTTGGTAGAACTTGGTGTGGTGGTTAGTAGAACATGGCGTGGTTAGTAGAACATGGTGTCGTGGTTAGTAAAACATGGTGTGGTGATTAGTAAAACAAGGTGTGGTGGTTAGTAGAACTTGGTGAGGTAAGTAAAACATGGTGTGGTGGTTAATAGAACCTGGTGAGGTAAGTAAAACATGGTGTGGTGGTTACTAGAACTTGGTGAGGTAAGTAGAACATGATGTGGTGGTTTGTAGAACTTGGAGTGGTTAGTAGAACATGGTGTGACAGTAGAACATGGTGTGGTCAGTAGAACTTGGTGTGGTTGGTAGAACTTGGTGTGGTTAGTAGAACTTGGTGTGGTAAGTAAAACATGGTGTGGTGGTTACTAGAACTTGGTGAGGTAAGTAGAACATGATGTGGTGGTTAGTAGAACTTGGAGTGGTTAGTAGAACATGGTGTGGTTAGTAGAACATGGTGTGGTGGTTAGTAAAATGGTGTGGTGGTTAGTAGAACATGGTGTGGTTAGTAGAACATGGTGTGGTGGTTAGTAGAACTTGGTGTGGTTAGTAGAACATGATGTGGTTTGTAGAACTTGGTGAGGTAAGTAAAACATGATGTGGTGGTTACTAGAACTTGGTAAGGTAAGTAGAACATGATGTGGTGGTTAGTAGAACTTGGAGTGGTTAGTAGAACATGGTGTGGTGGTTAGTAGAACATGGTGTAGTTGGTAGAATTTGGTGTGGTTAAAAGAACATGGTGTGGTGGATAGTAGAACATAGTGTGGTTAGTAAAACATAGTCTGGTTAGTAAAACATGGTGTGGTTGGTAGAAAATTGTGTGGTGGTTAGTAGAACATGGTGTGGTGGTTAATAGAGCATGGTGTGACCAGTAGAACATGGTGGGGTTGGTAGAACTTGGTGTGGTGGTTAGTAGAGCATGGTGTGGTTAGTAGAACATGGTGTGGTGGTCGGTAAAACATGGTTTGATTAGTAGAACATGGTGTGATCAGTAGAACATGGTGTGGTTAGTAGAACATGGTGTGGTTAGTAGAACTTGGTGAGGTAAGTAGAACATGGTGTGGTTAGTAAAACATGGTGTGCTGGTTAGTAGAATATGGTGTGGTTAGTAGAACATGGTGTGGTGGTTAGTAGAACTTGGTGAGGTAAGTAAAACATGGTGTGGTTAGTAGAACATGGTGTGGTTAGTAAAGCTTGGTGTAGTTACTAAAACATGGTGTGGTCTGTAGAACATGGTGTGGTTAGTAGAATATGGTGTGGTGGTTAGTAGAACATGGTGAGGTAAGTAGAACATGGTGTGCTGGTAAGTAGAACATGGTGTGGTTAGTAGAACATGGTATGGTTAGTCGAGCTTAGTGTGACTACTAAAACATGGTGTGGTTAGTAGAACATGGTGTGGTTAGTAGAATATGGTGTGGTCAGTAGAACATGGTGTGGTCAGTAGAACATGGTGTGATCAGTAGAACATGGTATGGTTAGTAGAACATGATGTGATCAGTAGAACATTGTGTGGTTAGTAGAACTTGGTGTGATTAGTAGAACATGGTGTGTTTAGTAGAACATGGTGTGGTGGTTAGTAGAACTTGGTTTGATTAGTAGAACATGGTGTGGTTAGTAGAACATGGTGTGGTTAGTACAACTTGGTGTGATCAGTAGAACAATGTGTTTTTAGTACAACTTGGTGTGATTAGTAGAACATGGTGTGTTTAGTAGAACATGGTGTGGTGGTTAGTAGAACTTGGTTTGATTAGTAGAACATGGTGTGGTTAGTAGAACATGGTGTGGTTAGTACAACTTGGTGTGATCAGTAGAACATTGTGTTTTTAGTACAACTTGGTGTGATTAGTAGAACATGGTGTGGTTAGTAGAACTTGGTGTGATCAGTAGAACATGGTGTGGTTAGTAGAACTTGGTGTGATCAGTAGAACATGGTGTGGTTAGTAGAACTTGGTGTGGTTAGTAGAACATTTTGTGGTCGGTAGAACATGGTGTGGTCGGTAGAACATGGTGTGATCAGTAGAACATGGTGTGGTGGTTAGTAGAACTTGGTGTGTTTAGAAGAACTTGGTGTGGTTAGTAGAACATGGTGTGACGGTAGAACATGGTGTGGTCAGTAGAACTTGGTGTGGATGGTAGAACTTGGTGTGGTTAATAGAACTTGGTGTGGTTAGTAGAACTTGGTTTTTTTAGTAGAACATGGTGTGGTCGGTAGAACTTGGTGTGGTTATTAGAACATGGTGTGGTCAGTAGAACTTGCTGTGGACAGTAGAACATGGTGTGGTTAGTAGAACATGGTGTGATTAGTAGAACTTGGTGTGGTTAGAAGAACTTGGTGTGCTTAGTAGAACATGGTGTGACAGTAGAACATGGTGTGGAAGGTAGAACTTGGTGTGGTTAGTTGAACTTGGTGTGGTTAGTAGAACTTGGTGTGGTTAGTAGAACATGGTGTGACGGTAGAATATGGTGTGGTTAGTAGAACTTGGTCTGGTTAGTAGAACATGGTGTGGTTAGTAGAATCGTGGTTAGTGGTGATAAGTCAGTACCTTCTCTGTGATGTTCTTCCATCATTAAAGGTGGCAGGGTGGCCCATTGAATGGTCACTCTGCATGGATACACCACTGGGTGCTGGAGAGGTGGGTCTGTCTTCACCCTCACTAGATACCACAGAGAGAAGAGAAGAGGTTACCAACATAAAAGTTCATGATGAAGAATTTCATCTTTATAGGTAAATAGTTTAGTTTACAATGAATAGCCTTCTGTAGGTGGGGGTTAGTAGAACATGATGTGGATAGTAGAACATGGTGTGGTGGTCGGTAAAACATGGTTTGATTAGTAGAACATGGTGTGATCAGTAGAACATTGTGTGGTTAGTAGAACATGGTGTGGTTAGCAGAACTTGGTGAGGTAAGTAGAACATGGTGTGGTTAGTAAAACATGGTGTGCTGGTTAGTAGAATATGGTGTGGTTAGTAGAACATGGTGTGGTGGTTAGTAGAACTTGGTGAGGTAAGTAGAACATGGTGTGGTTAGTAGAACATGGTGTGCTGGTTAGTAGAATATGGTGTGGTTAGTAGAACATGGTGTGGTGGTTAGTAGAACTTGGTGAGGTAAGTAAAACATGGTGTGGTTAGTAGAACATGGTGTGGTTAGTAAAGCTTGGTGTAGTTACTAAAACATGGTGTGGTCTGTAGAACATGGTGTGGTTAGTAGAATATGGTGTGGTGGTTAGTAGAACATGGTGAGGTAAGTAGAACATGGTGTGCTGGTAAGTAGAACATGGTGTGGTTAGTAGAACATGGTATGGTTAGTCGAGCTTAGTGTGACTACTAAAACATGGTGTGGTTAGTAGAACATGGTGTGGTTAGTAGAATATGGTGTGGTCAGTAGAACATGGTGTGGTCAGTAGAACATGGTGTGATCAGTAGAACATGGTATGGTTAGTAGAACATGATGTGATCAGTAGAACATTATGTGGTTAGTAGAACTTGGTGTGATTAGTAGAACATGGTGTGTTTAGTAGAACATGGTGTGGTGGTTAGTAGAACTTGGTTTGATTAGTAGAACATGGTGTGGTTAGTAGAACATGGTGTGGTTAGTACAACTTGGTGTGATCAGTAGAACATTGTGTTTTTAGTACAACTTGGTGTGATTAGTAGAACATGGTGTGGTTAGTAGAACTTGGTGTGATCAGTAGAACATGGTGTGGTTAGTAGAACTTGGTGTGATCAGTAGAACATGGTGTGGTTAGTAGAACTTGGTGTGTTTAGAAGAACTTGGTGTGGTTAGTAGAACATGGTGTGACGGTAGAACATGGTGTGGTCAGTAGAACTTGGTGTGGATGGTAGAACTTGGTGTGGTTAATAGAACTTGGTATGGTTAGTAGAACTTGGTTTTTTTAGTAGAACATGGTGTGGTCGGTAGAACTTGGTGTGGTTATTAGAACATGGTGTGGTCAGTAGAACTTGCTGTGGACAGTAGAACATGGTGTGGTTAGTAGAACATGGTGTGATTAGTAGAACTTGGTGTGGTTAGAAGAACTTGGTGTGGTTAGTAGAACATGGTGTGACGGTAGAACATGGTGTGGAAGGTAGAACTTGGTGTGGTTATTTGAACTTGGCGTGGTTAGTAGAACCTGGTGTGGTTAGTAGGTCATGGTGAGGTAGGTAGAACATGGTGTAGTTAGTAGAACATGGTGGGTTTGGTAGAACTTGGTGTGGTGGTTAGTAGAACATGGCGTGGTTAGTAGAACATGGTGTCGTGGTTAGTAAAACATGGTGTGGTGATTAGTAAAACAAGGTGTGGTGGTTAGTAGAACTTGGTGAGGTAAGTAAAACATGGTGTGGTGGTTAATAGAACCTGGTGAGGTAAGTAAAACATGGTGTGGTGGTTACTAGAACTTGGTGAGGTAAGTAGAACATGATGTGGTGGTTTGTAGAACTTGGAGTGGTTAGTAGAACATGGTGTGACAGTAGAACATGGTGTGGTCAGTAGAACTTGGTGTGGTTGGTAGAACTTGGTGTGGTTGGTAGAACTTGGTGTGGTTAGTAGAACTTGGTGTGGTTAGTAGAACTTGGTGAGGTAAGTAAAACATGGTGTGGTGGTTACTAGAACTTGGTGAGGTAAGTAGAACATGATGTGGTGGTTAGTAGAACTTGGAGTGGTTAGTAGAACATGGTGTGGTTAGTAGAACATGGTGTGGTGGTTAGTAAAATGGTGTGGTGGTTAGTAGAACATGGTGTGGTTAGTAGAACATGGTGTGGTGGTTAGTAGAACTTGGTGTGGTTAGTAGAACATGATGTGGTTTGTAGAACTTGGTGAGGTAAGTAAAACATGATGTGGTGGTTACTAGAACTTGGTAAGGTAAGTAGAACATGATGTGGTGGTTAGTAGAACTTGGAGTGGTTAGTAGAACATGGTGTGGTGGTTAGTAGAACATGGTGTAGTTGGTAGAATTTGGTGTGGTTAAAAGAACATGGTGTGGTGGATAGTAGAACATAGTGTGGTTAGTAAAACATAGTCTGGTTAGTAAAACATGGTGTGGTTGGTAGAAAATTGTGTGGTGGTTAGTAGAACATGGTGTGGTGGTTAATAGAGCATGGTGTGACCAGTAGAACATGGTGGGGTTGGTAGAACTTGGTGTGGTGGTTAGTAGAGCATGGTGTGGTTAGTAGAACATGGTGTGGTGGTCGGTAAAACATGGTTTGATTAGTAGAACATGGTGTGATCAGTAGAACATGGTGTGGTTAGTAGAACATGGTGTGGTTAGTAGAACTTGGTGAGGTAAGTAGAACATGGTGTGGTTAGTAAAACATGGTGTGCTGGTTAGTAGAATATGGTGTGGTTAGTAGAACATGGTGTGGTGGTTAGTAGAACTTGGTGAGGTAAGTAAAACATGGTGTGGTTAGTAGAACATGGTGTGGTTAGTAAAGCTTGGTGTAGTTACTAAAACATGGTGTGGTCTGTAGAACATGGTGTGGTTAGTAGAATATGGTGTGGTGGTTAGTAGAACATGGTGAGGTAAGTAGAACATGGTGTGCTGGTAAGTAGAACATGGTGTGGTTAGTAGAACATGGTATGGTTAGTCGAGCTTAGTGTGACTACTAAAACATGGTGTGGTTAGTAGAACATGGTGTGGTTAGTAGAATATGGTGTGGTCAGTAGAACATGGTGTGGTCAGTAGAACATGGTGTGATCAGTAGAACATGGTATGGTTAGTAGAACATGATGTGATCAGTAGAACATTGTGTGGTTAGTAGAACTTGGTGTGATTAGTAGAACATGGTGTGTTTAGTAGAACATGGTGTGGTGGTTAGTAGAACTTGGTTTGATTAGTAGAACATGGTGTGGTTAGTAGAACATGGTGTGGTTAGTACAACTTGGTGTGATCAGTAGAACATTGTGTTTTTAGTACAACTTGGTGTGATTAGTAGAACATGGTGTGTTTAGTAGAACATGGTGTGGTGGTTAGTAGAACTTGGTTTGATTAGTAGAACATTGTGTGGTTAGTAGAACATGGTGTGGTTAGTACAACTTGGTGTGATCAGTAGAACATTGTGTTTTTAGTACAACTTGGTGTGATTAGTAGAACATGGTGTGGTTAGTAGAACTTGGTGTGATCAGTAGAACATGGTGTGGTTAGTAGAACTTGGTGTGATCAGTAGAACATGGTGTGGTTAGTAGAACATTTTGTGGTCGGTAGAACATGGTGTGGTCGGTAGAACATGGTGTGATCAGTAGAACATGGTGTGGTGGTTAGTAGAACTTGGTGTGTTTAGAAGAACTTGGTGTGGTTAGTAGAACATGGTGTGACGGTAGAACATGGTGTGGTCAGTAGAACTTGGTGTGGATGGTAGAACTTGGTGTGGTTAATAGAACTTGGTGTGGTTAGTAGAACTTGGTTTTTTTAGTAGAACATGGTGTGGTCGGTAGAACTTGGTGTGGTTATTAGAACATGGTGTGGTCAGTAGAACTTGCTGTGGACAGTAGAACATGGTGTGGTTAGTAGAACATGGTGTGATTAGTAGAACTTGGTGTGGTTAGAAGAACTTGGTGTGCTTAGTAGAACATGGTGTGACAGTAGAACATGGTGTGGAAGGTAGAACTTGGTGTGGTTAGTTGAACTTGGTGTGGTTAGTAGAACTTGGTGTGGTTAGTAGAACATGGTGTGACGGTAGAATATGGTGTGGTTAGTAGAACTTGGTCTGGTTAGTAGAACATGGTGTGGTTAGTAGAATCGTGGTTAGTGGTGATAAGTCAGTACCTTCTCTGTGATGTTCTTCCATCATTAAAGGTGGCAGGGTGGCCCATTGAATGGTCACTCTGCATGGATACACCACTGGGTGCTGGAGAGGGGGGTCTGTCTTCACCCTCACTAGATACCACAGAGAGAAGAGAAGAGGTTACCAACATAAAAGTTCATGATGAAGAATTTCATCTTTATAGGTAAATAGTTTAGTTTACAATGAATAGCCTTCTGTAGGTGGGGGTTAGTAGAACATGATGTGGATAGTAGAACATGGTGTGGTGGTCGGTAAAACATGGTTTGATTAGTAGAACATGGTGTGATCAGTAGAACATTGTGTGGTTAGTAGAACATGGTGTGGTTAGCAGAACTTGGTGAGGTAAGTAGAACATGGTGTGGTTAGTAAAACATGGTGTGCTGGTTAGTAGAATATGGTGTGGTTAGTAGAACATGGTGTGGTGGTTAGTAGAACTTGGTGAGGTAAGTAGAACATGGTGTGGTTAGTAGAACATGGTGTGCTGGTTAGTAGAATATGGTGTGGTTAGTAGAACATGGTGTGGTGGTTAGTAGAACTTGGTGAGGTAAGTAAAACATGGTGTGGTTAGTAGAACATGGTGTGGTTAGTAAAGCTTGGTGTAGTTACTAAAACATGGTGTGGTCTGTAGAACATGGTGTGGTTAGTAGAATATGGTGTGGTGGTTAGTAGAACATGGTGAGGTAAGTAGAACATGGTGTGCTGGTAAGTAGAACATGGTGTGGTTAGTAGAACATGGTATGGTTAGTCGAGCTTAGTGTGACTACTAAAACATGGTGTGGTTAGTAGAACATGGTGTGGTTAGTAGAATATGGTGTGGTCAGTAGAACATGGTGTGGTCAGTAGAACATGGTGTGATCAGTAGAACATGGTATGGTTAGTAGAACATGATGTGATCAGTAGAACATTATGTGGTTAGTAGAACTTGGTGTGATTAGTAGAACATGGTGTGTTTAGTAGAACATGGTGTGGTGGTTAGTAGAACTTGGTTTGATTAGTAGAACATGGTGTGGTTAGTAGAACATGGTGTGGTTAGTACAACTTGGTGTGATCAGTAGAACATTGTGTTTTTAGTACAACTTGGTGTGATTAATAGAACATGGTGTGGTTAGTAGAACTTGGTGTGATCAGTAGAACATGGTGTGGTTAGTAGAACTTGGTGTGGTTAGTAGAACATGGTGTGACGGTAGAACATGGTGTGGTCAGTAGAACTTGGTGTGGATGGTAGAACTTGGTGTGGTTAATAGAACTTGGTATGGTTAGTAGAACTTGGTTTTTTTAGTAGAACATGGTGTGGTCGGTAGAACTTGGTGTGGTTATTAGAACATGGTGTGGTCAGTAGAACTTGCTGTGGACAGTAGAACATGGTGTGGTTAGTAGAACATGGTGTGATTAGTAGAACTTGGTGTGGTTAGAAGAACTTGGTGTGGTTAGTAGAACATGGTGTGACGGTAGAACATGGTGTGGAAGGTAGAACTTGGTGTGGTTAGTTGAACTTGGTGTGGTTAGTAGAACTTGGTATGGATGGTAGAACTTGGTGTGGTTAGTAGAACATGGTGTGACAGTAGAATATGGTGTGGTTAGTAGAACATGGTGTGGTTAGTAGAATCGTGGTTAGTAGTGATAAGTCAGTACCTTCTCTGTGATGTTCCTCCTTCATTAAAGGTGGCCGGGTGGCCCATTGAATGGTCACTCTGCATGGATACACCACTGGGTGCTGGAGAGGGGGGTCTGCCTTCACCCTCACTGGATACCACAGAGAGAAGAGAAGAGGTTACCAACATAAAGGTTCATGATGAAGAATTTCATCTTCATAGGTAATTAGTTTAGTTTACAATGAATAGCCTGCTGTAGGTGGGGGTTAGTAGAACATGATGTGGATAGTAGAACATGGTGTGGTTAGTAAAACATGGTGTGATTAGTAAAACATGGTGTGGTTAGCAGAACTTGGTGTGATTAGTAAAACATGATGTGGTTAGTAGAACTTGGTGTGGTTAGTAAAATATGGTGTGGTTGGTAGAACTTGGTGTGGTTAGTAGAACATGGTGTGATTAGTAGAACATGGTGTAGTTATTATAACTTGGTGGGGTTAGTAGAACATGGTGTGGTAGGTAGAACTTGGTTTAGTTAGTAAAACTTGGTGTGGTTAGTAGAACATGGTGTGGTGGTTAGTAAAACATGGTGTGGTTAGTAGAACATGGTGTGGTGGTTAGTAGAACATGGTGTGGTTAGTAGAACATTGTGTGGTTGTTAGTAGAACTTGGTGTGGTTAGTAGAACATGGTGTGGTGGTTAGTAGAACATGTTGTGGTTAGTAGAACATGGTGTGGTGGTTAGTAGAACTTGGTGTGGTTAGTAGAACATGGTGTGGTGGTTAATAGAACTTGGTGAGGTAAGTAGAACATGGTGTGGTGGTTAGTAGAACATGGTGTGACGGTAGAATATGGTGTGGTTAGTAGAACTTGGTCTGGTTAGTAGAACATGGTGTAATTAGTAGAACATGGTGTGGTTAGTAGAATCGTGGTTAGTGGTGATAAGTCAGTACCTTCTCTGTGATTTTCTTCCATCATTAAAGGTGGCAGGGTGGCCCATTGAATGGTCACTCTGCATGGATACACCACTGGGTGCTGGAGATGGGGGTCTGTCTTCACCCTCACTAGATACCACAGAGAGAAGAGAAGATGTTACCAACATAAAGATTCATGATGAAGAATTTCGTATTTATAGGTAATTAGTTCAGTTTACAATGAATAGCTTGCTATAGGTGGGGGTTAGTAGAAAATGATGTGGATAGTAGAACATGTTGTGGTAGTTAGTAGACCATGGTGTGGTTAGTAGTACATGGTGTAGTGGTTAGTAGAACATGTTGTGGTTAGTAGAACTTGGTGTGGTTAAAAGAACATGGTGTGGTTAGTAGAACTTGGTGTGGTGGTTAGGAGAACATGGTGTGGTTAGTAGTACATGGTGTGGTTAGTAGAAGATGGTGTGGTTAGTAGAACATGGTGAGGTAAGTAGAATATGGTGTGGTTAGTAGAACATGGTGTAGTTAGTAGAACATGGTGGAGATGGTAGAACATGGCATGGTTAGTAGAACCTGGTGTGGTTAGTAGAACATGGTGAGGTAGGTAGAACATGGTGTAGTTAGTAGAACATGGTGGGTTTGGTAGAACTTGGTGTGGTGGTTAGTAGAACATGGCGTGGTTAGTAGAACATGGTGTGGTGTTAGTAAAACATGGTGTGGTGGTTAGTAGAACATGGTGTGGTTAGTAGAACATGATGTGGTGGTTAGTAGAACTTGGAGTGGTTAGTAGAACATGGTGTGGTGGTTAGTAGAACATGGTGTAGTTAGTAGAATTTGGTGTGGTTAAAAGAACATGGTGTGGTGGATAGTAGAACCTAATGTGGTTAGTAAAACATAATGTGGTTAGTAAAACATGGTGTGGTTGGTAGAAAATGGTGTGGTGGTTAGTAGAACATGTTGTGGTGGTTAATAGAACATGGTGTGACCAGTAGAACATGGTGGGGTTGGTCGAACTAGGTGTGGTGGTTAGTAAAGCTTGGTGTAATTATTAAAACATGGTGTGGTTTGTAAAACATGGTGTGGTTAGTAGAACATGGTGTAGTGGTTAGTAGAACATGTTGTGGTTAGTAGAACTTGGTGTGGTTAAAAGAACATGGTGTGGTTAGTAGAACTTGGTGTGGTGGTTAGGAGAACATGGTGTGGTTAGTAGTACATGGTGTGGTTAGTAGAAGATGGTGTGGTTAGTAGAACATGGTGAGGTAAGTAGAACATGGTGTGGTTAGTAGAACATGGTGTAGTTAGTAGAACATGGTGGAGATGGTAGAACATGGCATGGTTAGTAGAACCTGGTGTGGTTAGTAGAACATGGTGAGGTAGGTAGAACATGGTGTAGTTAGTAGAACATGGTGGGTTTGGTAGAACTTGGTGTGGTGGTTAGTAGAACATGGCGTGGTTAGTAGAACATGGTGTGGTGTTAGTAAAACATGGTGTGGTGGTTAGTAGAACATGGTGTGGTTAGTAGAACATGATGTGGTGGTTAGTAGAACTTGGAGTGGTTAGTAGAACATGGTGTGGTGGTTAGTAGAACATGGTGTAGTTAGTAGAATTTGGTGTGGTTAAAAGAACATGGTGTGGTGGATAGTAGAACCTAATGTGGTTAGTAAAACATAATGTGGTTAGTAAAACATGGTGTGGTTGGTAGAAAATGGTGTGGTGGTTAGTAGAACATGTTGTGGTGGTTAATAGAACATGGTGTGACCAGTAGAACATGGTGGGGTTGGTCGAACTAGGTGTGGTGGTTAGTAGAGCATGGTATGGTTAGTAGAACATGGTGTGGTGGTCGGTAAAACATGGTTTGATTAGTAGAACATGGTGTGATCAGTAGAACATGGTGTGGTTAGTAGAACATGGTGTGGTTAGTAGACCTTGGTGAGGTAAGTAGAACATGGTGTGGTTAGTAAAACATGGTGTGCTGGTTAGTAGAATATGGTGTGGTTAGTAGAACATGGTGTGGTGGTTAGTAGAACTTGGTGAGGTAAGTAGAACATGGTGTGGTTAGTAGAACATGGTGTGGTTAGTAAAGCTTGGTGTAATTATTAAAACATGGTGTGGTTTGTAAAACATGGTGTGGTTAGTAGAACATGGTGAGGTAAGTAGAACATGGTGTGCTGGTAAGTAGAACATGGTGTGGTTAGAAGAACATGGTATGGTTAGTAGAGCTTAGTGTGATTACTAAAACATGGTGTGGTTAGTAGAACATGGTGTGGTTAGTAGAATATGGTGTGGTCAGTAGAACATGGTGTGGTCAGTAGAACATGGTGTGATCAGTAGAACATGGTATGGTTAGTAGAACATGATGTGATCAGGAGAACATTGGGTGGTTAGTAGAACTTGGTTTGATTAGTAGAACATGGTGTGTTTAGTAGAACATGGTGTGGTTAGTAGAACTTGGTTTGATTAGTAGAACATGGTGTGGTTAGTAGAACATGGTGTGGTTAGTAGAACTTGGTGAGGTAAGTAGAACCTGGTGTGGTTAGTAAAACATGGTGTGCTGGTTAGTAGAATATGGTGTGGTTAGTAGAACATGGTGTGGTTAGTAGAACATGATGTGGTGGTTAGTAGAACTTGGAGTGGTTAGTAGAACATGGTGTGGTGGTTAGTAGAACATGGTGTAGTTAGTAGAATTTGGTGTGGTTAAAAGAACATGGTGTGGTGGATAGTAGAACATAGTGTGGTTAGTAAAACATAGTGTGGTTAGTAAAACATGGTGTGGTTGGTAGAAAATGGTGTGGTGGTTAGTAGAACATGTTGTGGTGGTTAATAGAACATGGTGTGACCAGTAGAACATGGTGGGGTTGGTAGAACTAGG